>NC_134835.1:86479926-86781092 GCF_004210375.1 Tachypleus tridentatus
GAACATTATCTATCCTTCTAGTTTACAATTTACTAGTCCTATTCATTCTTCATTCATCTTATTTACAAACACCAAAGACAAGAACCATTGAAACTTTGAGAACGGACACTTTTGCGTTTAACCAATCTTACTTTTAACAACAGAAGACTTCGCACGTGCACAGAGAAGAACGTTACCTAAAACTTTATCACACGGACTGTATACTATCAATAGTGATTGAATGTGTACAATTACATTTCAAACCCAAAACTGAATTCCTAAGGATTACAGTTATCTGAAATATCAGTTCATAAAATCACGTGGACATAAACTTGTAGGTACTGACACTACTTTATTCCTGATTTAATACTAAATTTTATCGCATACTTTTTCTGAAACAATCTATTTTATAGAAATTACCGATTTTTAATATAGGTATATACATTTGTAACTTAACTGTTTTTTATAGAGAAAATACATGTTTCAGACTGATTTATATGAAAAGTGTTGCAAAATCCATGTCGCTTAGTACGTGTAGTTAAACTTTCCATGTTTTATTTATTGGCGAAAAAACAATCATGGCGTTCCTCAAAAGCATACTCCACGGTTCCACAAATGAATTTTTAGTCTGAGGAGTCGCCTAGTAGTACAACGGTAAGTTTAAGGAGTTGCAATGCCTAAATCCATGGTCCGTTTCTCGGTCATGGAATTGGAAGACATCCCAATGTGGCCTTACTCTACAAAAACAGATTGGGAAGGATTTATAAGTTTTCTTTTGTTGTTGTTGTTTTACTTTTTCTAGTCATAAAGATTTTATTGTAAAAAAGTGAACATTAAGAAAATTGTTCTTATCTTTGTATCTATACAGGTTGTCTTTTATCCTGAAACTGTTTAATTATCACGCCGGTTGGTTTGACAGATTCGCGTGAACCAGTTTCCCAATCTAATCACTAGTATCTTTGTTGTCAATGAAAAATAACTGGCGAATTAACATACCAAGTTGTTTGAAACTTACCTTATACCAATCAAACACACAGTTGAATTAGGTTCATTGCCTCACACCATATCATCAAAAACGTTATCAAATAAAAACCCACAAGTTAACACATGCAGTATCTACCAATGTGAGATAGTTTCCGGTTATATACTTTGTTTCTTTCATTGCACTAGAGAGTATGTTAATTTCCGTGGTACGTTATACAGAGCTAACATTTAATCAATGATGACTGGAGTAAAGTTCTCACAAATATTTTTATAAACTTCTTTTTAACAAACGGTGAAGCAATAAATACAATGAAATTATTTCATTATATCTGAATATAACACGCTTGAAAATAATTACTTTTTAAAATGTAATATATGTGTTTATTGTGTGTATAAATTTTATTTTGCATTATGCATCTGGCCCGGCATGGCCAAGCGTGTTAAGGCGTGCGACTCGTAATCTGAGGGTAGCGGGTTCGCATCCCCGTCGCGCCAAACATGCTTGCCCTCCCAGCCGTGGGGGCGTTATAAAGTGACGGTCAATCACACTATTCGTTGGAAAAGAGTAGCCCAAGAGTTGGCGGTGGGTGGTGATGACTAGCTGCCTTCCCTCTAGTCTTAATTACTGCTAAATTAGGGACGGCTAGCACAGATAGCCCTCGAGTAGCTTTGTGCGAAATTCCAAAACAAACAAGCGTTATGCAGTTTTAATTTATTTTGCAACAATGATGGAGTCCTATTTTTATTGTATGGTCTGTTCATACACTAGCAAATCCAAAATTATTGCACCAATGATAGATCACTTTATTCTAATCTGTATTCTGTACGTATAGTAGCAAATCCCAAGTTACTGCAACAGTGTCAGGTTCCTATTTCTATTGCATGTGCTATATTAGCAAATCTCAAGATATTGCAACAATCCAGGACCCTCTTCCTATTGTATGTTCTGTACATATACTAGCAAATTACAAGTTATTGCAACTATGATAATTACTTTTCCTGTTGTATGTTCTGTACGTCTACTAGCAAACACCGAATCATTGTAATAATGACAGGTTCCTATTTCTGTTGTATGCCCTGTATATATAATAGCAAAACTCAGATTGAAACAAGACTGGATTTTGCCTCCACTTGCTATGTGTATCGAGTTTATTAATACGGTAATTATTGAAATACATTTAATATTATGTTGTGCTAGTAACTGTGCTAATATGATTTTCCCTGCGCTTATCGATATTAAAATACTTTTCAGTAAATATTGAACACCAAGACATAATATCCTCAAATAGCAGTATTTCACGATATGTTAAGCATATTTTCAGTAGAGTTCATATCAGATGTAAGGTACTAGTTCTGTATAACACACTCGGCTGAATACGTGGGCACGGACAAAATTAAAATATTATAAATAAATATTATTTTTTGACGTCCAGACAAATAAACTATACAACAATCATATCGAAAACATATTTTTTCTATTTCTCAGATGAACTTTCTGAAGTGGAAACAGAAAGTGTTTCACTACCTATTTTCCATCAGTTGGCTCTTGGTATGGATTACTGGTTTAGGGTAATCGACTCGCGTGCTCGAATTCTTTTATCGGACATGCTCGTCCTTTCTGCTATAGGGACATTATAATGTAACGATTAGTCCCACTTTTTTTTTTAGTAAATGAGTACTACAATAACTAATTGATGTTGCTTTCCCTATAATCTATAACTACTAAGTCAGCGACAGCTGGTGCAGATATTCCCGAGTAGCTCTGCGTGAAATTCAATGAAACTAAAACAAACTCCAACAATAACAAAAAACTCTTAGTTACTTACGTGCTCCCTATATACCAGTCATTTAGGATGATATAACAAACTATCTGAGATACAGAATTCGTTCAGAAAATTAAACGCGCATAAATTATAAACATCAATCGCTTTATATAATAATTGAAAAAAATGTACATGCTGAAGCAAAATATCAAAATTTCAGATGTTTAGCATTTTCGTACTAAAGTTTTTTACTATGAATTTAACACCCACGTAAAAACTCTCGAGTTATTTTTTATAACTGGTGTTATTATTGTTTTTCTAGATGAATTACATGCATATGTGGTGTGATAGACGTTTTCCAACAAATTGCATGTGATGATACAAGTTAACTAGTCGGAACATTGTGCTGATATTTAGTCGTTTTAAATGGATTTGTCAACAGATGCCGCTACTAACACTAGGTCGAATTTTCTCCAACTGCAGCTTCAAATTGCGTCAAGTTTTAATTTTTCTTTCCAGTAAATTAATCAAGTAAACCTTGTAAAAAAAACAAAACTGAATTAAGATAACGATTCTTTCAATAACGATACACGCACATATATATACACATCTCAATTTTTATATTTCAGTAGAGATGTTGCTGTTCTAATATTACAAATCACTGATTAGCATATGGTATTATACCGTTTTTTGACGAAATAAAACAAAAGAACCGTTTATTAAAACTATAATCCATACTTAGTTCACATAAATTGAGTGTATGTGACTCTGAAAGTCGGTTATACACCTTTCCTGTATGCAGTGAACTGCATAGAAACTTTCAACGCATGAATGTATATTATTTCATTTTAAATATCTCTTTCGGGACTTCATGAAATAAAATTATGAAACATCTGAGGCTATCTTACCTAATAATTGAATCTTTATTCATCATATAATAACGTAATGTTAACAGAGCATAAAATAATTCAACAATGTTGAATCGGAAATGTCTGAAACTTTACATTACTTTACTTATGTCTATTACATAACGTTCATTATTTTATAAAGGCTCTTGTTTAAAGATGAAACTTAACACGTATACTGCCATGTGTCCTACCGATGGATTACAACTAGGTGGTTTTTTTGTTTGTTTGTTTTGAATTTCGCGCAAAATTACACGAGTGCTGTCTGTCCCTAATTTAGCGGTGTAAGACCAAAAGAAAGGCAGCTAGTCATCACCACCCACTGCCAACTCTTAGGCTACTCTTCTACTAACGAATAGTGGGATTGACCGTCACATTATAACACCCCCAAGGCTGAAATGACGATCTCGTTGGGTGTGACGGGGATTCGAACCAGCAACTTCTGGATTACAAGTCGAGTGCCTTAACCACCTGGCTATGCCGGGCCTCACAACCCTGTCACACACATTCCTGCTTCAAAGTCAAATTTCTCTTGGGACACTTACTGCTCCGGCCTCGCATAGTCTTGAGTATTTCATTAATATTACTGGTGGTAACGAACGTATTGAGGTACAACTTAAATAAATGTGTTATTTTTTGGTGGGAGGGCATGTAGTTTCGTAAGCTTAGTTATTAATGTATTTTAACAAACATTTAATAATACATTTGTGCATATGCGAAAATATTTTACTGTAGCAATACTCTATAATTTATGGCTATTAGGAAAAGAAATGAACTTGCTAACTCATTATCAAAATTTCTTTAATCTTTGTAACTGTTAGATTATTATATATCATGATTAGAAGGATATTTTGTTGAATATTCAAGTCTGTATGACACCAAACATACTCGACCTTTTAGCCGTGAAGGCGTTATAATATGACGGCCAATCCCACTATTTGTTGATAAAAGAGTAGTCCAAGAGTTGGCCGTGGGTGGTGATGACTAGCTACTAAGTTAGGAACTGTTAGCGCAGAAAGCTTTCGTGTAGCTTAGCGCGAAATTCAGAACAAACCAAGTTGTATGATATACTTACATGGACAAAACCGGCGAGAAGGCGATCGGGATTTAGATAAAAGAATAGTGCTAGCTTTGTTCTCTTGCTTTAAGCATTTTTTCGACTTACAAGTATCCCCTCAAAAACACCGTTTAGATAAAGTAGAGGAGACGCAAATGACGTGTAGTTTGCGTTATTTGAATGATTATTAAATAATGTACGAAATATCCGAGTGAATAGCCTCAGAATAGACTGATTTTTACTGTTTAAGTTTAAGAATCCGCAACATCATCGCGGTAATGGCCCGGCATGGCCAAGCGTGTTGAGGAGTTCGACTTGTAATCCGAGGGTCGCTGGTTCGAATTCCGGTTGCACCAAACATGCTCGCCCTTTCAGCCGTGGGGGCATTATAATGTGACGGTCTATCCCACTATTCGTTGGTAAAAGAGTAGCCCAAGAGTTGGCGGTGGGTGGCGATGACTAGCTGCCTTCCCTTTAGTCTTACACTGCTTAATTAGGGATGGCTAGCGCAGATAGCCCTCGAGTAGCTTTGCGCAAAATTAAAAAAATATATATATCGCGGTAATTCTTCTGGATCTCGAATAAATTTGATCATTTCCCTGCTGACGTTCCCTGATGAGACAGCAGCAAGTCTTTGAATTTATAATGTTAACATCAGAGGCTCAATTCTTCTCAGTGAACACAGCCGATAGCCCAATGTGATTTTGTTATAAGAAACCCACATAATATCTGTCGAAATATAATGTGGCACTCCTGAACTCCATCTTCTCGGAAATCCTGGCTGAATATGGCACTGCTCCATTACATATTTGGAGAACTGAGTCTAATAAAGACAAGTCTATCGGTCTCAGTCCTTAGATCATCCAATCAGATATAAGTTTTCGGGATTTTGTTTGAATTACACATAAAAGAAAACAGTAGAGTTCTTTTGTGTCCACTACGATGCGAAGTACCGTTAGAAATACATCAAAAAACTTCAACTTATGCAATGAACATAAGTGAAAGCCTCATGTTTCATTATCTTTATAGTTTCTATGACAAAAGCCTCATAAGTACTAGAAATTTTTCTACAGCATAAACACTTGAAAGCTGCATATTGAAAAACGACAAAACTTAGAGACTTTCTCGTAGTATCCAAACTTTAGCGGCAATGAGCAAAGATTGCAAATATTGGTCTGATGCTTTCTTCTTTAGTATTTATTGTGGCTTATTGTTAATTGTTATTACTGTATTATTTTGGTAAATTTGAATCTTTTTTTGTAGTTGAGTTCAAACTGATCATGGACTAAGTTCAATAGCAGCTCCATCGATAAATTCTCTTTCTGACAAGCATTTGGCAGCGCTGCTGTTCTTGTGATCGATGAAGCGTCGTCAGATGTTGCTTTGATTCGCTGAAACATGGTCTCACACTTATAAGAAATCGTTATTCATGGTAGCTTGCGCTTTTCCTCTTAGGGTGTGTAAAATCTAATAATAAATTTTATTAAATGAAGTGTGAATCTTTTATGTTGCCAGTTGCTTTAATTAACATATAAAAACTTTCCGGAAGTTCGATAAAACCGAACATTTGTTGACTATTTTGAAACTTTTTTTTTACTCAGACTTGTTAAATTATTAAATCACGTGACTACGGTTTCCAGTAGCAACTGCACAGGCGCAGACGTGATGGAACAGCAAATCATTACCCGATACACAGAGGAACAATTTACGAGTTGACCAATTGATGTTGTCTTGTGGAACTAAAAATGGATTAGCAAAACTTATATTTACATGTAACATTCCTTAGCGATTTCTAGAGCCATCATGATACACGTTACTTAACATGAATTATGAGATATGGCCGAGAGAATTGAGAGTTGAACTACACTCTAAAAAAAAACAACAAGGAAAATAACGTCTGAGTTACTTCTAGAAGCTCTGGTAAGTCGTGGTTAGCGATTTGTTCCACTACGATGTAGAGACGGACGTTGCTTTTGTAAACTTAAAATTATCTAGTAATTTTATTTGATTGTATAATTACGTCAAAAAGTAGGTACCAGCTGGTTTATGGTATTCAATATACTTGTGAGCTATTATAAGTTCTTAAAAAGGGTATATTGTTCAAGAGGTTTTTTTTCTCAACTTATTTGCAATGTGAGCTTTTAAATAAGCTAGAGTTAAGGTGTAAGAAGAGCAATATTTTTATTTCCAGTTTCTTTAGAAGTCATGCCATTTTTAATGGACAATGATAGTTTGAAAAGAAAAATAGATATTTGTGATCTGAATTATTCTTATTTATACATCCGGATAAAATTAAGGATGAAAACGGCTATATATTTTTTAAATATTGTTTGTTGCACAATTGATTTTTGTTGTCTCCTAGCATATACGTTTAATCGATTCTTAGAGTTGTAATAGTAAAGCAAAACTGCTGTAGTGTGCAAGTTCAAATCCATCGGACTTCAGTATTTGGACGTTTTTAGTCTCAGTGTGAGCACACTAGTGTGAGGCTATAGCGTCATCAAACAAGTAGTGAATAACGTAATCTGTTTAGTTGTTGTTACACAACACGAAGTTACACAATGGGCTATCTGTGCTTAGCCGTAACAAGCGTCAAAACCCAATTTCTAGGGTTATGAATACGCAAACACACTACCGTGCCACTGTGAAAGAGTTTGTCTGGTTTGAAAATGCTCCGTATCCTATCAGTGTACTGGTGCAATTTTTTAGTTTTTAAATATATGACCAAAAACAGAGAGAGAATATGACCTTATAGATATTGTGGATGATTTTTGGGCAATGTGGAAAAAAAAAAGACACCAGTATTAAGGTTTAAACAAATTTCAAAATTACAGATAATTTATTGCATGTTATAAGAATGATTTACGAGTACTGTAGTAAATGTTTGTCGTAAATGCAATCCATACGATTATGATAAACATATTTAGTGCCTAAATATTTATTTGATTCATGGAAAAACCCAATTCATTAAACAGTGCATTATTATCACAGGTATTTATGGATGAGGTCAGAGTAACAGGTTATTAAACCATTTCGACCCACAAAAGGAACCAAGTATTCAATATTATCCATGTAGATGGAAAAACTCGCGGATCAGAGTGTTCTAGATAGCATTGTGCTCCAAACTGTAATTTAAGTCAGCCTGGAGCAGTTCCTCATCCCAAAAAGGGGAAGTTGGTGATTATGAAAGCAAATCATCGAACTAAAAACATAACAAACAAAAATTTAACTCTTAAAAACTCAGGCAGGCCAAATATTCACAAATTTTCATTCACATCTCAAATTCAATAGCTGATGTTACTAAAAGGATCATTAAATAACCAGGATCGTATCGATTACATTCGACCATATGCTTGTCAAATCCACTGATGCAGCTTCATCGTAGATTTGAGCCATTGGTCTATTTGGTTGTATGGTATTTTTGGCGCAAAGAAATCAGGTTATCTGCGCCAAACAACTGGTCAAAACATAAAAGGTGAAAAAGATGTTCAGCAAATAGAAGACGGTACTTCAATTAGGAGTATTCGCCTTCCTCATATGACTAAAAAAAGGTCACAGGTGGGGTATGTTAATAAGCCATGGCGGGATGGGCTGATAGTGAAGATAACAACGCCATCCAATGACAGATCCAATTCAGCCAGTTATGCTTGGAGCCAAAGACCAAAAGTAAGAATGTTAGACCATCTATTCTGAAAGAGCATACCTCACTGAAGAGGGAAAACACATCCCAAGTGAGGTGCTATAGTAAAGACTGGAGTTTAGAAGCATACTGCAAATAAAATTACAAATGGTAGAAGTGAAGAGGAGATTCGTTGGACCTAGTGTGCAAACTCTAGATTGGAGAAGTGCAAACTCCCCGTGAGAGTCAAAGGTTCAAGTTGTGAATGGGACCAGCATCTTCAAGGCCGGGGCCCTGGCAGAACCATAGACCATAGACCCATAGTCTATTTTGGATTGAATAAGACCACTATAGATCTTGAGCATAGAACATCGATCCACTACCCAAGAGGTGGAAGAAAGGATACTGAGTATATTCAGTACCCTTATACATTTGACATATATCTGTTTAATGTGAGGAATTAAAGTCAAATTATGGTCAAATATAGTCCCCAAAAACTTTACATCATGGCACACTGGAAAAAACATTATCACCAAGATGGAGCTCGGGATGACGGTATATATCGTATTGACGGCAAAAATGTTTGCAAGCGGTTTTGTAAAAAACTAAAAACTAAAACTGTTTGCCGTGTTCAGTTTTGACAAGCGATTGAGAATAGTCTAATGCTGCCCTTCAAGGAATCTCATACTCTTCGGCTGACATGAAATGTAGAAGTTGTAGACATACAGCCGATTTGCAACAGTAGGAGAAAGTTATATAATTATAACAATGATTTTGATTCTAAAAAGTGTGACAAAAAACACAGCCCTGAGGAACTCCAAGTTCCTGTGTGATAAAATAAGAAAGAGTTAAAGCCACATAGACTTGGAATTGTCTGTCGAGTAAAACATTTCGAATAAAAATGGGAAAATAGCCATGGAATCTAAATGAATGGAGGTCCCACAGAATTCCATACCGCCATGTTGTGTCACAAGCCTTCTGAAATTGAAGAAGACAAAAACAAATGTTCTCTTATGAATAAGGCTTCTCTGATCGACGTTTCAAATCGAATTAGATGGTCCATTGTGGAAATCTGTTGAAAGAACCAACACAGGGTGGGCGAAAGGAGGTTGTTTGGTTCAAGGAACAAACAAGACGAGTATTAACTACTTTCTTTATGATTTTACAGGGACAACTAGTCAAAGCAGTTGGATAATACTTAGAGGAATCCTGAGATACTTCCAAGGTTTAGAGAAAGGACAGTATTCTTGCACCAAGTATCAAGAAAATGCTTCTCCTCCAAGATATGGTTTAAAAGAACCAGAAGAATAGCAAGCGAGGCAGAAGAGAGATGACGCAGTATTTCATAGTGAACATCATCAGGTCCGATCAAAGTGATGCGAGATCAATAAAGAGTGAGCTTGAGTTCCACCAGTGTGAAGAGGCGATTATAGTTGCAGAGATAATCAATCCTGATCGAGATGTGGTTGTCAAGAAAGCAGGGGAAGAAACAAAAGTGCTGGAAAGATAAGTGAAGTTATCTCCAAGAGTATCAGCGATGCTCTGTACATCAGTAACTTCCTGGCTATTGGAGTGCAAAAAAGAAAAGGCATGGGAATAATACCCCGTTGGTAGTTTTGAATATTTCCCATGTAACTTTGGAACTGGTGTTAGAAGAGATGCTAGTTGTGAACTAACTCCAAGATTTCTTTTAGCTTTTACGTTTAGCCTGCTGAGAATAGGTGCAGACCTGTTGGAAAGCAATGCAGTTTGATAAAGTTGTATATCTGCAAAAGATATTCCAGACCTGTTTCTGAGCCTTCTTTGCGTATTAACAGCTTGAAGACCACTATGGACGAAGATACTGTGGTAAACATGTCGATGTTTTAGATATAGAATGAACAGCTACTCGAACAATACAATCATATACCGCTTTCATGCATTCATTAATAAATGATAGACTAACGATAGTAGAATCTTTTTTTGAGAGAATTGTGAAAGAGGGCCTGTCAACCAGGTCCAACCACTGTGGCACACTGGTTGGATGGGATCAAGCATGGTCAATTTCACTCAAAACTATAGAAAAATGGTCACTGCCCCGTAGATCACTCTCAACCCTCCAAGAGAAAGAGTATAAACTGAAAGAGAATAGACAGATAGATTAATAGCAGTAAAAGATTGACTAAGTGCATAAAAATAAGTAAAGGAACCAGTATTAAAGAGAGAAAGGTCGTGATCCGAGAGCATATGCTCCATGAAACGATCCGTCCTATTAATATCAGCACTAATATAAGAAGGGACTGTGTCTATTAAAGTCTTCCGTGATTACAAAAGGAGACAGCAACTGTTTTACGAGAGCATAAAGGTCTGAAAAGGTGGGCATGTTTAAGTCGACCAGCAGTGCCACACATCTGCTTGCACTCTCTTTCACACAACTGTCATTCCAGTATAAAAAAACGGCTCAAAGAAAAAACACACAGGATGACAGGAATCAGTCAAAGCCTCAATGTCATCCAGATTAGAGTGGAAACCTCAACAGTTCCACTGTACCAAAACAGCTGGTTTTATTTCGGTGGAGGAGAACTTAGCAGAGAATCCTTCTGTTTACAACTGTGATGTTTTTCTTTATTAGAAGGAGATCTGTCGAACTCCATGGATCTTGTTCTTGGTCGAGTGTGCAGGTCCCTGTTAGAAGTCATAGTCTTAAGCAACTGAGAGCGTGAACAAATACTCGTTCGTCATCTCGGAGCCGAAAAGGATAAACTCGAGCATACAACAAAAGTTGGGGCTGAAGGAAGTGGTCCAGAGAAGTCACAGGAAGAAATGGTGGGGACAGAGACAGAAGTAGACATTGACTTGTCAACTCGATTATCTATTAAGATTTAAAGACTCTTCACATAATTCGAGAAACTTCTGAGAGAGGCACAGAAATCACACCAACTGTAGTAGTGAAAAATGGTGCAGTAGCAGATGTCCGAGATAGAGTAGTGGATAACAACCTTTAAACCTCTCGATAAGAAAAGTTTTAACGGTTTGTAAACACTATATCTCTTTTTCCTTCACCAACTTACGGTAAGAACGAAATTAAGAGGGGTAGAACCCACTATATTTGACGCAGTGAGGGTCCTGTTATACTCATAGGCAACTTGGTGTTTGACACCACAACGAACACATATCAAAGACCCATGACGATATGTCTTTTAATGTCCGAACCGCTTAATTTAGAAACGCCGAAGATGTCGAGGAATATAAAGCTGTACCCTAAAGTTGAGATAATCTTCCCTGACAAAGACAGGATAATGTGGCAATGAAAACGTCAAGATAAAAACATTGATAGGCAGCATAATTCCATCCTTATGAGGGGAACCACTGAGCACATGCCGTGGGTGAAGAAATCAGTGAGGATCTCCGACCCAGGGATGTTCTTAAAATCCCTCTCAACGATCGCTCTTCCGGAGGAATTGAAAGTAGCATGAGGGGTAACCTCAGTAGGTATGTCCATAGCATATTCTCTTGACTGGCTGATTGTTTGGAATTAAGCATAAAGCTAAACGGGCTTTGTGTGCTTTGCCCACCATGCTTATCAAACCCCATTTTATAGTGGTGTGAATCCAAAGGCATACCGCTTGGCCACTGGGAGGGCGCATTTCTTGCTGACTTTAGAGAGCCAGAAAGCCCTTCTAATCCATTCTGAATAAAAAAGGAGATTTGTCCTAAATGTTTGTCTTACAAAGAATATATTATGAAAAAACGAGGTACAGGTGCAGAATAAGGTGGATACTGCTGTTCAGAGTTTTCTGTACCTGGTCACTTACCTATAAGTTTGTTTTTTATTTTATATCATTAGGATTTGAATAATACATAATACAGGGAGAGAGATTCGACCTACTGACCCCAACCACTATGGAATTTTACAAGGTGCTGCACTGCAACGCTAAACAAGGACATTGCAGCAAAGCTAGGGGTTCGTGAGCATTATACCCAACACTTGTATCAGACAAAATGTTTACAACACCTGTTGAGAATGGGGTTGGGGTGTAGCACCTCAATGCCGCCCGTCTACATGAATTCAAGGTTATTGTGTTGTATCGCAAATATCACACAACCAGGACCCTCTCCTCCCCTTTACGGGTCGCCACGTACAATAGACACATAGATTGACGTTTAGATCCCAGAGGAGGTAAACTGAAAGTACAGATCCTATGTCCCCTCATGTACAGGAATCCATGGAATCTAAATGAATGGAGGTCCCACAGAATTCCATACCGCCATGTTGTGTCACAATCCTTCTAAAATTGAAGAAGACAGAAACAAATGTTCTCTCATGAAGAAGGCTGATGTGGCCATTGATCTGTAAAATGTTGATTTTTATATTAAAGATCTTATGGTAAGTTTATGAAAAAAGAAGAGTTTCGTCATGTAGGTTAGTATTTATCGGGTAACTAGTTGTCAATACCCAAGGTATGAGCCGGTCAAACAAAATAATACGAAGTGTACAACAGTTAATAAAACAAATTCTTTATTGCGGCTGTTGTATGGATATTTAGCATAATGGTGAAATACACAATGAAATATGATTATCAGAACAAGGTACTTAAGTGTTGACTTAATATTACTGCATAGATGAGAAAAGAACTTTGAAACAATAACGGGTTAGCATCAAAATACTTTAATAAACTTTACATGTGAATAACTTATACAACTGACAGGAGAATTTCATTCGAGAAAACATAACTATAATATTTTAGAGATAAAACAAAACTGGCTTCTTAATTAAATGTAAGTGCACTAAAAGTGGTAGAATAGCGTATTCACAAATAACTCACAATACAGCCTAAATTAAAACAACATAAATGTAAAACTAATCGGACACAGTAATCTAGGAAACCCAATACGGTAAAACATGTTCTACTGCTGTTTTATCTATTTATAATTAAGGAAAGATAGAGATCAAAAGGTTGGTGTCTTCAATGATTACTCAGGAGACATTGAGAAAACAGTCAAGCAGTTCTCCCTGACTTAAAGCTACGAATACTGTTAGCAAGTCAGTCATTGGTATGGTAGTTCGTATGAGTAAATCTATAATTAAGATGTAACGAAAACTTGTAGAGATACAGTTATGTGTATAAATACAAACAACATGACAAGAATATTAAGTACTATTTGTGAGAAAGTGTCTATTCTCACAAAGCTACTCGAGGGCTAACTGCTCTAGCCATTCCTATTTTGAAAGTGAGAGACTAACAAACTAGAGAGAAGGAAGCCAGTCAACACCATCAGTTCTTTGGCTACTCCTATTCACGAATAATATTATTAGCTATCACATTATAACCCATCTATGGCTAAAAGGTTGGTTCAAACATTTGTAGATTGTGAGTCAAATGTCCGAAACACGAGGCCATGCGAGGCCTGAGAAAGTGGAAAACATCCTCTCATTTACTTCATGTGGTCCTCTGTTTGACCTTACTTTAAAACAAATTAAAGCTTAAAACCAAGATCTGTAATATCAGACACTTGTCTCGGGATATCAGACGACATATAGAGCCTCATTGAACTATTTTTAAATCAAATAACGTATCTCAAACAAGCACATAAGGTCATACCGAAAACAACAATGGAATGTAAGTAACCACACAACTCAACAGAAGGAAAAGTCTAAGATAGATTCGCATCACAGCTAATTGATAATACAGCACAAACAAGCTAACAGGTGCTATTCTCAGTAAACATAATCGAATAAAATAATCTAAAAGTGAGCTGGGTTCTCAGACTTTGATCAACACCTTCGCTGGGTGTCTTGGGAGAAATTACCATTTATGATAGTAGCAATTTGAAACATGCAACTCTCAGACAAACTGCAAAAATCAAGAAAGATTTTCATTATGCCATGTAAGAATAATTTTACTCATAATGCTCGGTTAGAAGCTACATAACACACTGGTCTCTGTTTTAACACAAAAACATCCATAGAGCTTTAAAATTTCATAAACTTTATTAAAATTGTAAGTGCATACAGGTTTATAATGAAACAGTTAAGGGAAGAAGTGAATTGCTCTATAACAAACATTAGGTATATAACATGTAAACGAAACGAAACCCTTTTGCTTGGATTGTTTGTTTGTTTGTTTGTTTTTTGGAATTTCGCACAAAGCTACTCGAGGGCTATCTGTGCTAGCCGTCCCTAATTTAGCAGTGTAAGACTAGAGGGAAGGCAGCTAGTCATCACCACCCACCGCCAACTCTTGGGCTACTCTTTTACCAACGAATAGTGAGATTGACCGTCACATTATACGCCCCCACGGCTGGGAGGGCGAGCATGTTTAGCACGACGCGGGCGCGAACCCGCGACCTTCGGATTACTAGTCGCACGCCTTACACGCTTGGCCACGCCAGGCCTTTTTACTTGGAAATTTTAACATTTCTGAAGACATTACGCTATAAAGTATTAATTTAACTTGATATAAAAAGTCGAGGAGTAGCTATTGTACTCTTATTTACAATAATCAAAAGTATTAGTGCGCCTACTTGTAAAATACACAGAACATACGTATTACGAAAAGTCGGTCATAAAGTTAAAATAATAAATTTTATGAAAGTAATCCGTACATGCAAGTTAAATCCAAATCAAACATAATTTTTCTCATACGTACGGAGTATTGCCAATAATGCAGATTTCATACAGGCATTCGCACTTCATGTTTACAAACATATTAGCCCTAGATCAACAATACAGCCTTTAACCATAATGATTCAGAGTTCACTACAGTATAAAATGCAGCACTTCGTGATCACAAGATTCCTCTACTTTTAAAGCTCGGAATCCACAGTATCACAGCTCTGATCAGTTTAATACAAAAATCACTTTGTTAACAACCAGCTTGTAGTATATAGGAAATGGGTTATTTTGAAGTAGTGTTCAGAGAACTGTTAATTCATATTTTGCCAGGAAAGTGGTTCTTTAAATCTATATCTGGTTAATTTTTCTTGCGAATGATAGACATTGTTATAAACTGACAAAGTAGCAGACTTGTTGACTGTATATATATGACAAAATTAATTGCTTACTAAAATCAAAGTATCATAAGGATTTTTGTTTGTCAAAAAATAATTTTTACCCTTTTGAGAATAGTTTCTAATGCACTTGTTGAAATTTGCTGTAACTAATTCGTTAATGAAGTTGTAAGTTAAACATAGATTTTTTAAACAATATTTTCATTTACAGTTGCTAATTCTTGGCTTCTATCTCTTCACAAGTGAAAATACTATTGGAAAATATAATTATGAAAATCTGGAAGAAAATCAAGTCAAACTTTCCTTTAACCCTTTCCAGACGATTCACAGGTCACAGGCCATGTTTACTTACATTCAAAGTTTTATTGAACTACTATTTTACGAATTAATGTCATTAACCTTGGCATAAAACTGTAGATTATAATTCAGGTTTTAGTATTATACATTATTCAATTTCTTAATTTAAAAATAAATATTTAAAACAAATCTAAACATCAACTTTTGTGTTTTACATGATATGTTAAATTCAGACTGGTTCAAATTAGATGTTTGTGATATCAAAATATAAAGTCCATAGTTTTGTACAAATTGGGAACACAAGTTACCGATGCCAAGAAACAAGAACATAAACTATGAACATCCTGTATTTTCAATTTGCTGCGATATCACTAATGTACTGAATCAAACAAGTGACCCTGCTCACCTCTTTCCATTTTTGGAAACAGTTCCTTGTATACACTTCTATATATGACATGTGAGTAACCAATCGAAAGCGTAGTGATTTTATCAGCCATTTTCTAATATAAAGGTATCCTGTTTTTCTTTTGAGACAAATCTTCGTGCTGATAACTCGAGTCTTTAGCTTGTTCGAAATTTCATATTTTTTACTAAAATATATCTTAGTTAATAAAGTTGAGAAATTATAGTTGATTTCCATATATATCAGTACAGTAATTCATGATTTATTGGTTGTTAAAATGTATAAATAAAACTTAAAAATTATTTCATTTCACGTTCTTCACATGCGAAATTTCTTAGAAGAAGTTGTAACCGAGTATAAAGATCGTAACTAGAAAAAGATATTTTTTTTTGCTTTACTTCTTAAATTTACTGTTCTATATTTTAAGAAAAATAAGTTCGAGACCTTTTTTGTAAATAGTTATAATCTATTTACATATATAATGCATAATAATTGAAATGTGACTGTAATTTACAAAATACTAGTTTACTAAAACAAGTCGCAACAAGTTTGCTTTGTAAAGAATACATTTCAGCTTTAAATTGGAAACACGAGTGCATGCGCGTCATATTATTGTAAATTCTGTATTGCTAGCAAGGCACACCTAGAAGGTCAATATATATATATATGTATAAATGTATATTGTCATGAGATTTAAACTATTTAGTCTAAACACTTATGTTTTTGTATTATAATTTGTTGTCATACTATAACGAAAAAGGCATAACTTAGATTTATTTTCTACTTTTCTATGGTGGTTACGTCAAATATACCAAACCCATATAGATATTGATTAGTGAAAATAATCGATAAAATATAAATTTATACCTTAAGAAAATTTCGATAACTATCTGAACATTATATGGATTTCGCATGTGAAATTTCAAAACTTTCTGATGCATAAAAATATTTTTAATCTTAAAATAAATTACTTTGCATATTGCCTGTTCAAAATGCAAAAATGGCATGAAAAACATCTGATAATTTGCGTATGAAAGTATTGTAATGTTTACTGATAATCTGATAAATTTCGTGAATATACCCATATTAACTTAAAAGCTTATCAAAGAGCACAAAACGGTTACGAGTACAACCACTTTATTAATTTACTTTCCGTAATTAAGAAAAAGACATCTATTAACCACCGTACTAATCAGAACCGGCATGGCCAGGTGATTAGGGCGTTTGACTCGTAATCTGAGGGTCGGATATTCATATCCCCACCCCCACCAAACATGCTTGCCCTTTCAGTCGAGGGAGTGCTATAGTATGATGGTCAATTCAAATTTGTTGATAGAAGAGTAGCTTAAGAGTTTGTAGTGAGAGGTAATGACTAGCTGTCTTTCACTGCTAAATTAAGGAGGGCTAGCGCAGATAGTCCTTATGCAGTTTTGCTCGAAATTCGAAATAAACAGAACGTATTAATTTGATTATCTATAACACAATCTCTTACCTCATCTACAAACATCTTATTAATACGTGCATGTAGGCTGTACATGCAGGTGCCTATATTGGTACATGCGCATGTAATAACTTTCTGGATTGAATAGTGTTGAAAGAAAAATTCCTCATAAAGCCCTTGCATTACCTCTCTTTTGGCCCGGCATGGCCAGGTGGGTTAAGGTATTCGGCTCGTAATCTAAGGGTTGCGGATTCGAATCCCTGTCGAACCAAATATACTCGCCCTTCCAGCCGTGAGGGCGTTATAATGAGGGCTAAATTAGAGACGGCTAGCGCAGATAGCTTTCGTGTACCTTTGCGAGAAATTCCAAAACCAAACAAACAATCTCTCTTTTCTTGAGAAGTACACCAAAATCGAAGAAAGTGGGAATTTTCACAACAAATTGTGGCTTAAATATCGAGAGTTTTGGATGAAGAGAGTGCCATTATTAAAAAGTGCATTAGGTGAGAAATTACCGGTTTGCTTTATTTCTTAGAAAAAGTCAAGGACGGTATCTTAAATGGTGTTAAACGAATCTTGAAATATGATCTCTTTTGAAAGTCTCTTTCTGGACAAAAAATCAACCGTAATCATAAAAGTAATAGTTTGTTTGATTTTGAATTTCGCACAAAGCTACACGATGGCTATCTACGCTATCCGTCCCTAATTTAGCAGTGTAAGACAAGAAGGAAGGCGGTTAGTTATCATCACTCACCGCCAACTCTTGGTCTACTCCTTTACCAACGAATAGTGATATTGACCGTAAATTTAGAACGCTCCTACTGCTGAAAGGGCGAGAAAGTAATAGTTATAAACAGGTAAAAAATAACAAATTTCTCTGTAGCTTACATGAATAATCAATGAATGTAAACTTGGATATGAATTTAAAAAGTTAAGTCTCTGTAGCATATATCTGACTGAAAAATACCCCTTCATACTGCCAAATATCTTCCTAGAAAATACCCAAAGGCATTAACACATTCTAAACTTAAACAAAAACACAAAACATAAAAATATCTTCCTAGAAAATACTCAAAGGCGTTAACACATTCTAAACTTAAACAAAAAAAAAAAACACAAAACAGAAAAGTAAATAGATATAATTATATGGTCATCTGTCCATCTACTCAGCCTCTCTTCAATATTCAATTTTGGCCTGGTAAGACCTAATGGTTATAGCACTCAAATCACAATTTGCCAGTCGCTGATTCGAATCTTTTCATGGAATATACGTGTATTTATAGCTTTTGAGGCGTTATAAAGTGATGGACAGTTCAACTTTTCGTTGAGAAAAAGTATTCCAGAATTTGGCGGTTGATGGTGTTAATTAGTTGCCTTCCCTCTAAGAAATCGCTAAAGACGGCTTATGCAGATGGCCCTCGAGTAGCTTTATGCGAAATTCGACAAACAAATTATTTTGGTGGTGACAAATGCAACTTAGATCACTGAGATCTCTTGTTTTCTAACCCTCGTTTTCGGCTGAATTTGCCTGAGTCATATTTGTATAGAGAATGGCCATATTGGCAAACATTTTAGAAGTGAATGCCGCTTTTGCTCCAGCCTTTCCCATTCTAACACGAATCTGATATGATTTTGGATCCTCTGTAGATTTTTGGTGGTTATTTTTGGAACATTTCCGCGATATATCGAACAACTGATCAAAAATATGCCTCGACATCTTGTGTTCATGGTCTACACCACGCAGTGGGCTCACATCTTGTTGCATGATGTTTTTATAAGTTTGACTCTTTCGTTGGAAACTAGTTGTAAAGGCATTTTTTTTAGCTACTAATTTCTAGACATATTATATTGGAGGGTGATGGAGGTAATAGTGGCAGTTATTTTGAACAGTTTATCTATCAGTTGTCCATCACCTGATGCTTCATACGTAATCAGAACATCACTTCCAACTTTGTTCTCACTATTAACCAGGTTAAGGTTAATTTTATAAGATTCACTCTTGGCAGTATTTGATCCCTTAAATGTATATCTCTCAGCATTGTGATACTGTCAGAGCTCTAAGGACGCGTCATTAACATATAATTCAATATTGTCCAGTCCATCCAGATCCTGAAGACCACAGCCATACACAGTCCAGTCGCCACAACTGAGCATAACATCTTATCATGACCTCTTCTCTGGTGTTCTGTTGACTTTACCACTTGTTGTACGCATATTTATTTTGTCAGTTAGAACAGTAGCAATTACTATACATTTTCCTATTGAAATATTTTAACCAAATGGAGATCCATACATCTGATCCACAAAAGAATGCAACTTCTTTTCCAAACATCAACAAGTTTGAAGAACAACCACTCCACTGTTGCCATATGTGCACTAATTGTATATGGGAGATGATCAAATCAGTCGCTCCACTCTAATATAACAACATTTGAATGCATCCCCTTAACAGTTTTTATTGCTCTCTCAGCTAAATAGTCATACTTATAATTATAAAGTGAAGTAAGATTCCTTACAAAATTTAACATGTAACACAATTCCACGTGCAACTTGTTGTAATACCTTATTCCGTTGGAGTTCTCCAGATATCCCAAAGTAGGATATCTACTATCTTGTTAACATTTATCAACTATACCAAAGTGTGAACAACAGGATAAGCTTTGGCCTTTTGGATAAAATAATTTATCATGATTAACATTGTCGATTATTTTTACCTGTTTCTGGCGGAGACTCATCAGTATCCAAGGCTATTCACTGTGTTGAGAAGTCTGCTGCATCATATCTTGGCATTGTCAGCTTTTCTCTGGTAACACACACAAACATTACAGTGTTTACACCATCTCTATACAGCTCTTTAAAAGCAACTGGTAATAAATTATCATAAACAACTATCTTTTGTGTTAGGGCTATAATTTCGAAGAACAGTAACGATTACTTGAAGCTTTGGTGAGCTGATACATTTAATTCTTTCAATAATTAGCGTAATTTGACGACAATTTTAGTTGTGCTAAAACATGAGGGGAAATAAGAGTAAACATATAATACATTATGTTATGACCTTATGATGCGTGTACTTCTAATGACCAGTTATGACTTTATGGTACGTATATTTTTAATGTACAGTTATGTTATGACTTTCAGGTATCTATGTTCATAATGAACATTTATTTTATGGCCTTGTGATACGCATGTTTATTATGAACAGTTATGTTATGGCCTTATGGTACGTATGTTTCTAATGGATAATATCAGTTTATGATATGTGAGTTTCTCAGAAAAAAACACCAATTTTCTTAAATCTTATAATTAATTTCAATGACTTTCAGTTTTAGAAGCTCATATCTTAATGACATTATGAGGAGATACTGATATATACGTTTAATAAGTTTTAACCTAACGACTGTGTTTTGAAATATTAAATCGAAATGAGCTAATAAACTTGTTTTTCTGAACACTGAGGCCAAATTGTAATAGCACAAAATCCATTCATCTGCAGTTCATCTAAATTTAATTCCAAACACGTATTTAAAATAAAATATTTTTGTCGTAAAGTATTTTTATATCGATAAGTTCAGTACGTAAAATGTGATATAAAAATCCAGAATGTGTGCATTAAATCGATACTTATGGTTTATAAACTAAATTAAAATTGTGCGATCTAATTTACATAATGAACCGAAATATTTTGTCGTGTAAACTTAATATACATTCTATGTTTAACGCACTATGTCTGTTTGTTTTTGAATTTCGCGGAAAGTTACACGAGGACTATCTGTCCCTAAATTAGTAGTATAAGACTAGAGGGAGGGAAGGTAGCTAGTTATCCCCACCCACCGCCAACTCTTGGGTTGCTTTTTCACCAACGAATAGAGAGATTAACAATCACATTATAATGCTCCCTCAATTGAATCGGAGAGCATGTTTGGGGCGATGGGTATTCAAACCCGCGAACTTCAGATTACAAGTCAATCGACTTAACCACTTGGCCATATCTGACCAGGCATAATCTACACAGCTATTTAACGTAAACAATTAATGGTTTTACAAAATAACTGCTATCAATGCTATTATAACACATATGCTTGAAGTTAGTTTTTGAAGAGATATGAGTTTTACGCTGTTATGGTTTAAGTGACTCATACTAATTTCAAGAGCTAACATTGTTTTTATTGAACGTTACACAAAGGAGGTACAGTATTTAATCTAATATAATAAACAAGTATGAAATGTATAAAAATCAAAATACTTTGAACAAATCAAATATATATATATGTATATATACATATTCTGTTTGAATTTTACAAACATTTAACTTTCACATGAACGACCCTTTTGATGAAATCAGAAGAAAATTTTGATTATCATTTTCTTTGAAAACGTTTACCAAGTCACAGGTCCGGCATGGCCAGGTGGTTACGGCGCAAGACTCGTAATCTGAGGGTCGCGGATTCGGATCCCAGACACACCAAACATGCTCGTCCTTTCAGCCGTAAGGGTATTGTAATGTTTCAATCAATCCACTATTCGTTGGTAAAACAGTAGCCCAGGGGTTGATGTTGGGTGGTAATTACTTGCTACCTTTTCCCTCTAGTCTTACACTGCTAAATTAGGGACGGCTAACGCAGGTAAACCACGTGTAATTTTGCGCGAAAAAAAACAACAACCAACCAACCAAGTCAGATATTTTGTAAAATATTTTGTTGTAACTATAAATGACTGTATAACATACACAAATGGAAGTTTAAGTTTTACGCTTTATTTGACTTTACTTGCCCAAAGTGTACATAAAACTTTGATGTTCTTTCCAATGGCTGTACAATATAGTCTTTCAGAGTGTTCTAGAGAAGCATCAGTGGTGGTTTCTTAATAGGAAGCACGTCCTCAGTAGTTTTGTGGGATGTTCAACCAAAGTGGCCAATAGAACTTGCAAAAACATCAACATATTCACCCTGCAGCTTACCGAATTCTTTTTACTCACATGTTTAAATATTTGCGACAGTCTTCTACGGACAATATCATATTTTCTGAAAGTCAAGCTTGGGTAGGCGCTTCTGTAGTGAAACTATAGCTGTAAAGCTTTAGTCTTCTTAACACTATTGTCGTTGGTCACTGCCCATAACTACACGCTGTATTTGTAATATACCCTTGTCTACGAAACATTACAGTGTTGAATGATACAGATGTCTTATCTCCTAGATATACTTTTGTAGCTCAGTGTTCCTGGATTTTAAAGTTATTGTTGAGTGCTTATAAATAGCTTGCAAATTCTACAGTGTCTATTCCTATAAATCGTGGCTAAACTGAAATAGTTTAATTTAAAGAATAATAGTCTTATATTTAAAGATATGATATAACTGTCTCTTAGTATGAAATTATTGCTTGTTTAAAAACTAAAAGTAATTATTATCCGTCATATGTAATACACCGATTTTCAATTGTAAAAATAATTATTTTTCTTATAAATGAGGAGATCCCAGTGTGTGAGCTGTTAGTTTAGAACTTAGCTATAATCTGACAGAGTGCAGATAGTCTATTGTGTAGCTTTGTGCTAAAACAAACAACAACACATAAACAAATATAAAAAGAGGAATACATCGTAAAGGACTAATAATGAAAGATTTAAGGTGACTTTAAATTTTATGATGAAGCAGGCAAAGTTTCTTAATTATTTAATAAGATATAGCGATTTGTAGGCAAAATGAGAAATTTTAATAGATACGGGTCTCCTAGTGTAATGTGCTTTACTACATAAATGAATAGAAACCTTGACAGACACTTTACTTTCGCGCTAGTATTGTTTACCCGTTACTGTGTTTAAGAAGCGAAGCTCTCTATAGTATTTGCCTTAAGAATATTTATAGTTAAGCTACTTATAGACACCCATCATTTTAAACTATTCACTACAGGAAAGAGAGCTTCTATCTGCGCTAAGGAATTGAGTGTTACACTCGCATCACACCCATTGTTTAGATGCGAGAAATATTTAGAGGTATCGTACTGATTCGAATCTGGCTCGCCATCTTCGAAAGTCAGAGCTCCACGGCGGAGTTAATCCACGCAGTGCCACACGGAAGATCTTGTTGAATGTTTGGGATATTCTAAGAAATGAGACTCTATAATCAAGCACTGTTATTTGAAACACAGTCCACACAAACACATGTCATTTATATACATTCTATATCAAACCAAACTCACACATACTTGTTATTCTTATTGTTTTCACCAAATACGAAAAACAATTGTTCAAAATTAGAAAAACAATCAACAAAAGATTCAAGATAAGGCATTTTTTATTACTGGGAAATGAAAGTCAATTTATGTTAACCCAAAATAGATAAAAAATGTAAAATATTAATTTCCAAATTTAGTCTTTTTTTTTTCATTGACTGTTTTAATCCATAATTGACTGTGGTTGATTAATCATCTTCAGTAACATAACGTTAAATGTAGACAAAGTTTATCTTACGTTAAAATAGTATTACCAGAAGCTCTTTTTTTAATTAATTTTTGATTTTTAAATAATATTTTTTAACGAAGTAATATTTTAGCTATTTCATAACTTTGAAGATAAAAAAGTATCAGAACTCTAGGGAAAAGTTTTGTTTTGAACTTCGTAATTAAAAAATGAAAACAATATTAAAGCACGATGTCTTTCGTATGAGAAAAATAATCCATTTTAATTTTCCCAAACTACAAACTTTAGACTTTTATGAAAAAAAATCTTATAAGATTACGTTATATACCACGATCCATGTTTCAATCATTGATGCTTTTATTTCTAAGTAAATACACTTAAATGCAAGGAACTCTTAAAAGTGTCATTTGAGAGCTTTAAAAACTTTAACGTTGTGTTGAGAAAGGTGCTATACTTTCATTTATTCAAAATTAAAACACCTGAAACATCTGTGTCAGGTAACAACAAAAGAACTGGAAAATAAGCAACAAAACTAAGCTTTAAGCACCGCCTATCCTTACTAACAATGGCGTTTATTTTTAGTTTCACTACACTGTTTCTTAACGCATATTTCACAACAAAAACTACGTACTCGTGTTATCGTCTAAGTTTAAGAAATCATGTTTCAGTTGATGTTTATTTTCACAGAACGACAAAACATCTAATTACATTTATTTCGTTTGTTTATAATGTTATAATTTTCGCGCTAAACTACACAAGGTTGTCTAAGCAAAGTCGTCGCTGATTTTGAACAGCACCCACCGCCAACTCTTGGATTAATCTGAATAATAGGATATTAAATTTATCGTCTCTCTTTCAGCTGAAATGGAAAGCAAACCATGAACCCACAAATTTACAGACCACGCGAAATGTATCGAAGGTAAAGGTGTATTGTCTCTTGTCAAGAATATTTATGCAGTTACTTTTATGTGTGTTTAAGATATGTCAAGGCAAAAATAGATTGTTTACACAATAGACAAGACCTTTAATAAATAGTCTGTGATAACAGTGAAAACTGATTTTATACTCTGTACATAATTTTTCTTATTCCAATATTTTAAAATAATTATCATTTATAAATTATGGATTATTTTAGGCTTAGTTACATTTGTTTTTATACTGATTCATTGTTTCAATTTTAATAGTATTGTACATACCTGTTGCTGTATCGTATTATCGACAATATTATGATATTGTCTTATCTGAATGGATTTTGAACAGCAACAGTCCCTACTATTCATTCTGTGGTAACTTAATATTATTTGTTTTTTATAGGCATACAGACATTTTTGATTTCGGGTATCTCGAATCTTATTAAAAATAACATTTAGAATAATTTTTAACGTGAAAGATTTATTTCGTTTATCTCTTTTATTGTTACCGCCTTGGGGAAATTACTTGTGTTTTCCGACTTGATTTTTACTTATAAAAAATATAACAGATTTTTATGTCTATCGACGTCTCTATAATAACAAAGTTCGAACTATTTTATAGATTATTGGCGTTTGCCCCCACACGACGAGAGCATCAATTACTAAAGACCTTGCCATGTAGGGACTTCGGCCAATCTAATTATGTTCTACTTCTCTATTGTTAAATTTTTCCTGATACATGCCGCCTCGGGAGACGTCCAAGGTATGTTTAACTTGATTACTGTAACCGATAGTCAAGAAAGAAAACGAGGTGGTAGGGAATGGACAGTTACCGTGAGAAAAGTTCCGGCTTTCTTGAAGGTTGAGCGAAAGGCGATTTGGCGGTCATAGCTCCATCAGCTGATTTTCGCATGCTTTTAAAAAACAATGTGGCTGGAGGAACGTGATTAGAAACCAGAGCTTATATTAGTTGGTAATAATACAGTACTTTTTTCTTTAATGTTGAAACTTATATATCACTTGGAACATTTATCCAATATCTCTTGACATCAAGATTACGTTACTAGTATTTTTGATTGTTTGCTGAAAAGAAAATTATTTACACATGCAACATATCAGTTTATATACAGATATATAAGAAATTATAATATTAAATATTTTATTTTACCTTCTCTTCTGTATCCCTCCAAAGGTTTACGAAGATAAAAAGCGAGTTTCTTTACCTGTGGTGAGAAGATCACAGCTAACCCATTGTGTTTCTTTGTGCTTAACATTAAACAATTAACCAAGTTTTATGTTATTAGCAAGCTTGCAAAATGTCAGCTTGTACTTAAAAGTTGTTCTTTGAAAGATAAATGTGATGTAATATTTAAAGAAATGATAATAATTATGTAGTATATCAGAAAAATATGTTTTTACCATCATACTATTTCTTATTTTGATATCTGTCTATATAATTCCCGCCTCTATACAGGTCATGAATTCACTATATGGATTGGATAAGTCACTAACAAATCTAGAAGCTAAATTGTAAAAAGTGTATTATTATGACGTAAAAACATTATTTTAAACTCACATAATTTTACATAAGAAAAACAACGACAAAGATTATACTACGTTAACCAACTAAACATATAGTTTAGGTGCTAAATGCCTAAGTGGTGGGACTGTATGTAGACATATGTTCAGAGCGCAATTTGGAAACACAAGGTGCTAGATAGTGTTCCTACAACTGAGTTCTACTTACCATAACTGATACACTTATCTACAAAATGAATGCTTTAATTGTTTATCTTCCAAGTCATTAAGACTGGCATAATATTTCTTTGGAAATAAATAGTTAGTGAAGGTTAATGTTATTCAAAGTTATATAAAGATTGAGGAATCCTTTTTTCTAAATATTATACACTCAAACTTTGAGGAAAGCAGTAACCTAACACCCATCTCCATAAAAGTTTCTCCCCAGTGGCACAGCGTTACGTCTGCGGACGTACAACGCTAAAAAACGGGTTGCGTGGAAAGAGTTCAGATAACCCATTGCATAGCTTTGTGCTTAATTCCTAACAAACCTTCCAGTTACACTATAACAAACTAAGACACTGTTACAGTATATTAATTTAATTATTTAATTGAAGATTATTATTATATATTATATAAAACGAAAAGAAAGTTAAGAGCGTCAGATTTTTAACAGGTAAAATGTTGAACTGAGATAATTTAAAAAAAAGCAGGAGTCATCAACAATTTCAGATGGAAGTGATATGCAAGACTTACAGAAAAAAACAAATTAAGAGAGAGAGAGAAGACTGTACACGTGTGGAAGCAAAAGGTGATTCATTCTATTGTGGCCCGCCATGACCAAGCGTGTTAAGGCGTGCGACTCGTAATCTGAGGGTCGCGAGTTCGCATCCCGGTCGCGCCAAACATGCTCGTCCTTTCAGCCGTGGGGGCGTTATAATGTGACGGTCAATCCTACTATTCGTTGGTAAAAGAGTAGCCCAAGAGTTGGCGGTGAATGGTGATGACTAGCTGCCTTCCCTCTAGTCTTACACTGCTAAATTAGAGACGGCTAGCACAGTTAGCCCTCGAGTAGCTTTGTGCGAAATTCAAAAACAAACATTCTATTGTACAACCTGAAGCCATAGCTACAACCTGAAGTGTAAAATAAAGTTATTATCTGAAACAATATAAGAAAGGCTGGATAAATCTATTATAAATAGTAAAATGTTACTAGAATATGAAAGTAAGTTCTCAGATACAATATTTAATTGTGATGTAAATTTGATCAAATCAAAATAATAATAAGGCACTCAGTATTAAAAATATTTTAGAATTCTGTAAGATGTAACAATAAGGCAAGTTTCAATAAGTTATTTATTAATGTCTTCTCTAAAATAAGATAACCGATCTCTAAGAAATATATATATATGTATATTTTAGTTTAAAGGAACAAAGCATAGCCCGAAAATATTTGCACTAATTTTTCAAATTAAAAGTTTAGTTGTTGTTTTTTTGTTTGTTTTTTATGTAATGGCCACACACGTACATAATAAATAATTGTGAATGAAGTCTCCGGTCAACATTTTCTGTTGTACCAATAATAAAAACTTTTATTATAAAAGCTGAGTTTTTATTCTTGTTTCGTTGTTTTTATTAAGATGATAAAGATAGAAATGGTTGTAGAAAATGATAAATGATAACAGTAAATGTTAGTTTTCTGTAACAAAATGTTATATAATTTTTTTAGTGATGGATATTTAAATGAGATATTTGAACTTGATAAAAGTAAAACAAGAAGCAGCCTTTTATCAGTGATTTAAAGATCTGTAAAATTATACGGATTTTGAAGGGAGTTATGCCCCCAATATTAACGTAAATGCTCAATTAATAATAGAAATGAACTGTAAATTAACATAAAGTGTGAAAGATCGGAATATGAATAAGAACGTAAGCGGCTCTAATAAAATGTACACTTGAAAATAACAAACCAAACATTTATCTTGGGTTACTTAACACAGGAACTGATTGCCAAGAACAGAAGTATTTGGTATCTCAAGTAACATGTAGTAACATAAAAATAATAATAAATTCTAATACACTGGTATTATCTGCATTAACGTGAAAAAGACTACTGATGCAAATCCAGTTAGAGTGAAAGGCAACTTTCAGAAATAAAGATTAGAAACTATAATACTTAAATAATTTTCAAGTGGATAAAATTTAAACTGTACGGAGGATACGCTTTTGTGCGAGTTGTGTACAAGAGTTTTTAATTTAAGGAAAAGATACTAAATACATTGAAATGTAAAACAGTATGTTGATGTGTTTATTTTTTTATTTGTCTAAAACAACTACAGGTTATAATTTTTTAATGTTCATAAAAACATTGAGCAAGATTTAAGGGGCTCTCAATAATGAAAAATGTTTAATAAAATGTCAAGAACTAGATAACTTAAGAAATGTATATGCATTATAAAAAGAAATTACGATTAGTGAAATTCCTCTTAAATAACCTAACTAGTAAATTTAAAGTATATTTTAAAGCTGAAAATTTCAGACAATATACTATAATTAAATAAATATATAGCTCAGATAGTATGATAAAATATTTAAAGTTTCCTTATTTATTACACGTTTGATAAACCTTAAGGTAACAAATAATGATAATTTATATGCTTTGTGTGTGTTTTCTTATAGTAAAGCCACTTCGAGATATCTGCTGAGCCCACCGAGAGGAATCAAATCGCTGACCTTTACGTTGTAAGTTCGTAGATTTATCGCTGTACCAGCGGGTGATTATATATTTTAAACATGTCTTATTGATGATTCTCATATATTAAAACTTCGTCTACGACCAGAAAACAGTAGATTCTTATATAAATTTATTTACTTATTAGTGGAATTACTAATTTATTTCTCCTTGAAATACTGTTAGGAAAAGGCCAGTCTCTTTTCTTGATGCACCTCAATCAAACTGCTTAGTGGGTTTTCTAAGTTATATACCCATGTAAGATTTAAACACCTTTAAACCTACAAAAACTGAAAATAATCTAAGCATGTTGGAAAAAAGTTGGTTAGTTGGTTGCTTAGCGTTTATTGGCGCAAACCAACTAGGCTAATTGGGACAGGAAAGTTGAGGACAAGATGAAGATGCTTCTTCATAAATAAAACAATGCACAGCATACATATAACAAATCGAACTCAGCAGAATGACTATTGAAAATATGTGATGGCTATGACTCAAACCGTAGCCATATTGATCATATTAACAGAACTTTTGACCAATTAATTGATCATATTAACAGAACTTTTGACCAATTATTTCTATACAATACACTACCCATTGTGATCACATGTTACATAATATTGAACAATTTTATGGTAAAGAACATACAAAACAAATGGGTAAAATCTCTTAATTTGTAGTGTAAACTATGCATTAACTATGAGTTTAACTGAAATACTTATATTATTTTTGTAAAACGATTTATCTTAACTCGTGAGTTATCAAGTATTCTGTGATAAACGAGGTCATAGGTTTACAGTAGTAAATTGATTCATAAATATCTCAGAAAAAAAAACATATTTAGAAACCTTGTTAACTTATGGACGTCGTCGGCAAATGCTGTAAACGAAAGCCAAGTTCATCATGTTGCTTTGATAGAGATAAGTCACGAATCAGATTATCTAGCTCATCTTGTATGATCAAATGAGGTAGTTTACGTTAATGTGCTTTAGAAATAGAATTACTAAAAGAAGAGGATCAAAATGATCCATTGTCTTCTTTAAGGGATGACTCTTCTTTTTCTCAATTCGCTAGTGAATGAGGTACTGAAAGACCATCCCTATGAGGTACTGGTTTCATTGCAGATGAAATATCTGGATATTTGATGTATTTTTTTAGTTTTTCGTAAATATCAAAAAACATTAGTCATGCCAAACTAACAATCATTTAGATGGTTTTTGAGATCAGGTGGTTAGGGCGTTCGTCTCGTAATATGAGAGTGGAGGGTTCGAATCCCATTCACACCAAACTTGCCTGCCCGTTCAGCAGTGGGGGCGTTATAATGCGACGGTCGATTCCATTATTCGTTGGTAAAATAATAGCCCAAGAGTTGACAGTGTGTGGTAATGACTAGCTACCTTCCCTCTAGCATTACAGTGTTATATTAAGGATGGCTAACGCAGATAGCCCTTGTGTAGTTTTGTGCGAAATTCAAAAACAAATAATGGAGAATAATAGCATATATGAGCAATGTATTTGAAATTTCATAACTGTACAATACAGTCAATGTTTGGAGTTACCAAAAATGTATGCCTTTTACCCATTAAAATATCCAAGTAAACTTAATTTCATAGCATAAATCTTTGTACTGAGTTTGATTGAATGGTGTTTCACACAGTGTTGATAAAATAATGTGTTATTAAAATAACTCAAGATAGAGATGTCATAGACAATTTCTAACTGCATAGTTGAAATCACCATCGTTAAATTAACCTGAATCACTTCATTTTTCTCCAGTGTGAACGTTCTTCAGTGTAATCGTCAACCATTTTGAGTCCAACATTAGAAAGCATAAAGAATGTGTGAAAATAGATAAACTAAGAAGGAAAGTTCATGAAATTAACATATTGTACCCTCTTCTACAAATAATGTCTCTATGGTTTTGTTCTTGATTTGGCAGGTTAATTTTTTCTTGTGTTATGTGAATGGCTTAAAAATGCAATCTAACATGTATGACATATAGTAGTAACTACTGTTATTACTCGTTTCAATCATTTATAAGTTTGTTTGTGTATTCAGAGATAAGTTTTAGTATTCAAACAAAATTATTCATTCTCTTTTTGTGTAGAAACGATTACTGATTTTATGTTTTTAAAATCAGTTTCCGTGGGAAACCAAATCGGATTTGATTATCAGATTAATCGTTACAGCTCTAATCCGAACAATAATATTAACTAATTGAGTGAACGAGAAAATATTATCTTTGTTTAGGATACTGAGGGAAGCCCCAACCCGTATTAATAACGGGAGTGAATAGTTCAATACTTCCCAAACGTACAATATAAATTTAAAACTTTGTAATCCGTGTGAACTATTTTATTTACCATATATGTACAAGCTATTCTTCGTTCCACAGTGAGGATGAACACTGTTGTTAGATTGTTAGTGCAATGTTACTTAATGGGCTATGTGGACTCTGTCCACCGAATTTTTTGCGTGCACTGTTAGCCTGTAGACGTATCTCTGGGACATCGAGAATCATCTGGGCCAATTCAGAGATTTTTATTTTTTAGTTAGACCCTAAAAATATATTTTAAAAACAAAAGTCTCTCCTTGTCTTTTGACTTTTGTATGTACAACTTTATATTCTGTATTCGGTTTAAATGTTGCATGCTCATCTTTGTAATGTATTAGTACTAACGAAAGTCCTTGTCTTGTTGAATAATCTTCAATTCCATGGAGTAAAGACGGATAACTAGATAACAGTAAACTTATAGATGTTACAGCTCTATTAAAAATAAGTTAGTTTTCGTGGCACGAATCATAGCCACTACAAATGTATTTTGCGATGTTTTGAATGTTTGGTTTGTACTCCTCTGACGATTCTAACAAAACAACGCATATAAACCGAAAGTGTTAAATTGTATGAAAAAAAAGACAAACTTAAAACACATTTTTTGTATCCGTAAATTAATGAAGGAAAAATCAACAAGCTATGTTTTAAACAGATTGCTTGTTATCTAGGACAGAACAAAAGGAATAAAAAAGCAGTAACACATACTTCACTGCTTCTGTAAACAGAATAAATGACATGAGATATAACAACTACTTTAATATCTTTCTAAGAGCAAACTTCTCTTTAAAAGACTGTAAAATTGCTAACAACTAGCAAATACAATTTAATAAAGCTTCAGTCACTAGTGAAAAGATTAACTATAATCAACATAAATCACTTTACAACATAGGTTTCTTCTGAGACCGTTTAGAATTTTCTAAGTATTGACAGGTAGGTTCATTAAAGTTCAAGTTGTTTGTGAGACTATTTCTAGAATGCTCTTTAATTTTTCTATCTATTATTTGAGTCAAATAACTCGGTTATTAATAGAAACGATTTCATAAGGTTCAGTTTTCTATTATTATTCAGGCAAAATCCACCTAGTATACATAAAGAAGGCAATTTAACAGCTTGCATAAGCGTTAAAACATGTTATCGCATTTGCTCCAATGAATGGTATACGAAACAAATTCGTATTTTCGCAGTCTATAAAATTATCTTCATGCACATGTACATGAAGGAAGATATGGTATATTACCCACAATAACAGTGAAATAAGGAGAACATACAGTGATGGTGATCGGGTAGCCTACCCATAATAACAATGAAATAAGGAGAAGATATAGTGATGGTGATCGGGTACATTATCCACAATAACAGTGAAATAAGGAGAAGATACAGTGATAGTGATCGGGTAGACTACCCATAATAACAACGAAAGTGTAACTGAAGGATATTGCAAGCAGCCAGTTTTGTAACTGTCATTCGTAATTCGCCCTGTAGATCTGGGCTTTTGTAGATTAAACATATCAGAAGCTCGTTTCTACGGGTGACTTACGAATCAGGCTGATGTCACCAAAAGAAACTACCACACAAAGTATTTTCGTGTAATTCGATAGAAATAGTTCTGTAAAGTGAGAATATTTTAAACTTACTTTTTTTGTATTCGTTTGATAAAGATTTATTTCCCGACAACACTTCTTTATTGATAGAAACTTAATAAATAAATAAAGTCATGTTTAATCAATCTTAGTTTGGACAGTAAGTATTTGTAACAACTTATGTATGAAAGTAAACAAATATATGTAATAATACGTCAAGTACAATGTACCATATCCAGTGCTGACAAGGCCTTTCGTTCAATATCAGGACTCACCAGGCTGACTGAAATAAGACAGATAATGTTATGGTTTAGTTTTATTTATATAATCATTTGCATGAACAAGAACTGTAATTATATATAATAGACAATTGCGGTTAAGTACTAATACAACAATAGTGGCTTACCGTTACCAATTTTATGTACATTTCTGAGGGTCGGAAAGTTCCTAGCATAAAAACAGTTGTTTCAATGAATTATTTCACTAAACAATGTGTTCTCACCCATAAGCAGAAAACTATTTAATTCTAAACAAAACATATTATCCTGTTTTAAGATATCTGCGGCAGATATTTTGTGAGCTTTAGGACGGTGATTACTTAAGGAAAAATTAAGTTGGTAAAGAGGTATCAATATACTTATATACACGTGGAAAGAAATTAATAGTGTCACAGTTATATTTTATCTTTTGAGTGTAATAAGAGGGAGAGTGAAAACTAGTAAGCAAGAAAGCTTGCAAATCTTACATTGTGGATGAATCTTAAGGTGGTGTGTATGCTATAAATTATTTACTTCACCCTGGTACTACAACCTTGTACACGTCGATGTGTGGAATTATTTGTAGAAATAAAGAGTAGCGACACCTTCTGTCATGTGCCTAGTATGAACCAAACCTGGGATTGGATAGTGGTTAACATACCATATTATAAATCTGAGAGTCAATGGTTTACATATTGTTGCTGCAAAATCGTGTTTTGAACCTTATGATCGTGAAACAGTTTCAAGAGTGACTGTCAAATCCTACTATTCGGTCAAATAAGAATAAACCAAGAACTTGTGAGGGTTGACTAGGTAGATTCCCTCTAGTCTATCAATTTAAAATTAGAAACGACTATGGGCAGGTAGCCTTTGTACAAATATTATGATAAATAACACATTGAGAATAATTTGTGAAATACAGTCGCCCACTTACTTTATTGCTAGATTAATTTAGTTTGTTAAGTGTCATTAAAGACAAAGACTATTATTCCTTTAATATTTTTGATAAAATAGATATTTAAATGCCCCTGTACCTGTGCATTTAACGTAGAAATAAATAAAATGAATTTCATTTACTTTTTTATTATCTATTTTTCGGGTTTTGCAAAACCACATAAAATTAAACATTCGTGTTTTTCTGTTGAAGTTTATATGAAATTTTCAATCATAGTAAACATTTTTTAATCTAGATTCCTGACAATACTTTATCTCCATAAATTTTCACAAAATATCAGCATAAAACGTTGTAATAGAGACAACTTGTGAAAATATCCACGCGTCGTGAGGCATGGTATGCGCATGCGTTATTGGCCATGCAGATCTACCGAACGCCAACTGTCAGCAGAGGTACCAGAATTATGTGCTACACGAAAAGTTACTTTTGTTTAGTGTCTTTCTCATTTAGTAAAAGTTAAGAACATCTGACAAACTTGAAAGGTTCATTCGATTGCTTATCCCTTTAAATTCGAACTTGTGAGTGGAAGGGCCACCATTGACTTGTGACATTCAAACACCAAATAGACTGGCAGAGATCTCTATTGGTAAAGACAATTATTCACAATTGAAAAGTATCTCCGTGCGTCTGCTTGAAATCGTTGGAATTAGATATACGTTGTTATAGTGATGACTAATGCTAATAAACGTCAGATAAGGCTTATGGTTATCTATTTAAAAACGGCTAGTATGGGCATTAAAACTTTAGTTAAAATAGAGTACAGAACAATGTTTCGACCTTCTTATATTCAGGTTAACAAAGAAATGAAGATGACCTAAGAAGGTCAAAAAGGTCAATTTTACTTCATTTGGGTTTCTTGTCATCATGGTTGTAAATATCAGGTAAAATAAATATACTTTCCTAATATGAAAAATATATATTAAATTATATACATTTAGTAGTTATAGATACATACTTTCACGCAAACAACAACTGAAACGTACAATAATAAATATGTTCAGGACAAATAAGTACACTTTTGACTTTACTTCTTATTTGATGTTATACGATTCGTTATTTATCATTATTACAGAAATCCATATCACACTAAGGCGGATGCACTTTAACGAAGTTCAGGTAGGTTAAAAGTCACTGGTGCTTATAATTATTTTATAAACTGTCAAAACAAATGTGGTGTTTACAGAATAAATCAGAGTTTCAGCAAATTTCTTCTAGATCAGATCCATAAGTTCAGTAATTGATGTTCCTTAACAGAATTAAATTATCATATATTACTTAACATTCATTAGGTAATTGAGGATCTAAAAAGAGAAGTATTTCTCCAACTGTTTTATTATACTGTACCTAATGCATTAATAAACATTTCGTGTTTATCTTCAAGCACGCCGAAACTCTAATCAATAATGTTTTTCTTGATGACGAGAAACCCGCTCGAACTAAAAATGTATCTCGGAACGTCTAGTATGGGTATTAACAATTTTATTGATAAGGAGATAACAACGTTTCGACCTTCCTAGTTCATCTTAAGTTTCGTAAAAAAACTAAGTTAAAGACAGAAATACTTAATATGCTTCAGATCAATCATTTTCATGCTAAAGCCATCAGTATATGTTTAAAAGAAATTGATTCTTCCATTTTTCTTTTATGAAATAATAATAAATATTTAAGAATGTCATTAAATATATATATTATCAGTTTTATTAGTTAAATATATACCTTTAGACACATTATGTACTTCATCATTTTAGTAAGAATATTGTTTTATGCGTTTTCTATCTTTGTATTAATTCGTTGGATATTTTAGCATTATCCACTGTTTTGAAAGGTGTTTCCTACGTTCTGAAAATCTAACGACTTGTATTGACACTAGATGTCAGCACACAAAAAAACATTATTGTATCTCAGAACTTTCTTAACCTTAAGATGAACTAGGAAGGTCGAAACGTTGTTATCTCCTTATCAATAAAATTGTTAATACCCATACTAGACGTTCCGAGATACATTTTTAGTTCGAGCGGGTTTCTCGTCATCAAGAAAAACATTATTGATTAGAGTTTCGGCGTGCTTGAAGATAAACACGAAATGTTTATTAATGCATTAGGTACAGTATAATAAAACAGTTGGAGAAATACTTCTCTTTTTAGATCCTCAATTACCTAATGAATGTTAAGTAATATATGATAATTTAATTCTGTTACGGAACATCAATTACATGAACTTATGGATCTGATCTAGAAGAAATTTGCTGAAACTCTGATTTATTCTGCAAACACCACATTTGTTTTGACAGTTTATAAAATAATTATAAGCACCAGTGACTTTTTAACCTACCTGAACTTCGTTAAAGTGCATCCGCCTTAGTGTGATATGGATTTCTGTAATAATGATAAATAACGAATCGTATAACATCAAATAAGAAGTAAAGTCAAAAGTGTACTTATTTGTCCTGAACATATTTATTATTGTACGTTTCAGTTGTTGTTTGTGTGAAAGTATGTATCTATAACTACTAAATGTATATAATTTAATATATATTTTTCATATTAGGAAAGTATATTTATTTTACCTGATATTTTACCTGATATTAAAAACTGAAAAATCCAAACGTCATCAAATAAAGATTTTAACAGTAGGTTGTATAAGTATCCGACAAAACAAAATTCATCATGCAATAATAACAATACGTATTTTGAACATAAAGTACAAAATATATCAATTATGATGAAATCAAATTTTCTTTATTTTAATGTAAATTTATATCGTTATACATTTAAATCATAACTTCTTCCTACGCTTCAAACTCAATTGTTATTACACATCGTGAAAGCTAATCAGAATTCAAACCTATTGTTTATAAAGAAGTGAACATTAGCACTATTTGTACATCTTCCATTAAATGAGTTGGGACATTACATCCCAATCTTGCTAATTTATCCACCTTTAAGAAAACTGCTAATCAAATTTCATATTCACTTATTGTTTTGGACTCTCATATAATTTCTTAGTTTAAATTGTCTACGCTTCCTTCTACCTGACGAATTTTAAAGATTAGACGCTTATGTTTGTTTTTTGTTGAGATTTTTCTATGCAAAGTTACTCTAGGACTATCTGTGTTTGTCGTCCCTAATTAGTGTTGAATTTTATAAAATTAAATTTTAAAGATTAAATGCTTACGTTTGTTTTTAATGAATTTTCTTTGCAAATTTACTCTGATGCTCTCTGTGTTTGCAGTCTCCAATTAGTGTTATCTCTCAAAGTTGTTAACCTTGACGACATGAACTGGCTTGAATACTTGACGACAAACCAACGTCTGAAAGAGTTTGTGTGAAACCAATTGTCTAGGGCCCGGCATGGCCAAGCGTGTTAAGGCGTGCGACTCGTAATCTGAGGGTCGTGGGTTAGAATCCCTGTCACTCCAAACATGCTTTCAGCATGTGACGGTCAATCCCACTATTCGTTGGTAAAAGAGTAGTCCAAGAGTTGACGGTGGGTAGTGATGACTACCTGCCTTCCCTCTAGTCTTACACTGCTAAATTAGGGACGGCTAGCACAGATAGCCCTCGAGTAGCTTTGTGTGAAATTCAAAAAATAAAACAAACAAACAAAACCAATTGTGTAGATATATGTGTATATCAGATCATGATCTAAAAATACTTTTCACCATATTTTTTCTAGTGTACATTTCAGACATTATTTCTGCTGCTAAGCCTAAACAAAAAATACTTAATTGTATAGTTTTGCTTACGAAATTCTGACAGTTAATCATCGTTATTTAATGAATTATTTTTCGTACACCATTAAAGACGTTTACACTTTATTAAGATCTTATTCTATCAAAAGGATTACAAGTGCTCGGTAAGTACATTATTACTGAATTGGACAAATTACGCGTTTTCAATTACTTAAAAGGAGCTTAATGATAATTGAAATCTTTACCATATAGCTCCCCATTGTCTGCAGACTCATACTGTTAGAAATCAGGTTTCAATACCCGTGGTAGGCAGAGCACAGATAGCCCATTACGTAGCTTTCTGCTTAATTCTAAACAAACAAACAAATTTATCATATAAAAAAAGATTTAATTAATATTTTAAGAAACTGAAAATTCCACGAGATGACGCCAGCAGCAATACTTTTATAGCTCTGTTTGCAGTAAACGCAAAGTTATACAATAGGTTATCTGTACTGTGCCCATCACGAGTATCGAAACCCAAATTTTAGCATTTTATATCCGCATGCGTACTGCCGAGTCTATGGAGGACCATATTTATAGATCAGAGTAATAAGTAACTTGTAACCATGTATTTGGTTGTTTAAAAAAAAACAAAACAACACAAGGTGTTGCCTACCGTATCTCTCAAAGATTCGAACCCAGAATTCAGCGTTGTAAGTTCATAGACTTACGGCCCGCCATGGCCAGGTGGGTTAAGGCGTTCGACTCGTAATCTGAGGGTCGTGGGTTAGAATCCCTGTCACTCCAAACATGCTTGCCCTTTCAGCCGTGGGGACGTTATAATGTGACGGTCAATCCCACTATTCGTTGGTAAAAGAGTAGCCCAACAGTTGGCGGTGGGTGGTGATGATTAGTTGTCTTCCCTCTAGTCTTACACTGCTAAATTAGGACGGCTAGCGCAGATAACCCTTGAGTAGCTTTGCGCGAAATTCAAAAACAAACAAATAATCATAGACGTACTGCTGCAGCACAACTACTGAAAAAGCTAACACGTTCAATACGTTATCTCTGAAGACAGATACCTTTAATCGTATGAAATGTTTAGATCTGCTATTCTCGCGAGTTACGTGAATTTTATGAGTATTTATCTTTCGGCGATTTTTGGATAACGTCTACAAAATGAAACATTAATATACACTCTCTTAAATAAAAATAAAAACAACTTTAAATTCAGAACGTAAAATGTGCCTCTTACACGGTTGCAAGTGTGTTTGAAAACGCTAGAACACTCAGTAAAAACCCGACCAACAATATTTGTATTCGAAGTAACATGTCTGACTTCAGTCGTTGTTACTCCGACTTAATAATAGTACTTTTGGTAAATGCACGACATCATGCCCCGTATTCATTGATACCGTATTTCCCCGTACCTTACTGTGAAAGAACTTGATCAGACAGCAATAAAGGTTCTACAAACTCTTAGAGTTCGTAAGGTATCAGAATATGATGGAAAAAATTAAGAATCAGTTTTTGCAACTTATAGAACAAGTTTAACCTCTAAAGTCAAAACCAGGTTGGCTTCACAACACACAACGAGGACCATTGTAAATGCTAAAGGCTCAAGCTCAATCAGTATAGGTACGCCGACTCTTGAAGTGGATCCCTGATGGCAAGTATATTTGAAGATAGGAGATTTGGTATGAAGGACCAGCTGAACTGAACAACATTAGAAATCATGAATGTAGTATGTGAGAAAGATGAGATGTAGCAACCATTGCCAGGATTATCTTTGTTAATGTTAGACTTGATTTATTACTGATAACTAGTTATCAATTCCCATTCCAATATCATGTAGGTATTCTCACTTTATTCAATGCTAGTTTGCGCTGTATATTTGTCAATTGAAGCTACGTGATGAAACGGATTGATAATTAGACTTTTTCTGCAGTTGAAATTAAAATTTGTCTTATTGTTATTATAAATCGTTTCTAAAGTTTCTTACGTAGTTTGTACTAAGAGATGTCCAAGATTTATATCTATAATATATATATATGACTGAGTTAAAAGGCTTGTTTATTACTATACATCTTGTTAAGCCCTATTACTGACTCGTTAATGACCCAAAGAAATTCATATTGTACAGTACTCTCACTTTATGGCTTACTACACTGGAAAAATATATCACTCTACATTCACCACTGCTGCTTATGTTGATACTGTTACAACGCCTTCATCTGCCGAAGTTACATTTTGAACATCGTCTGTTTTTCTGTTATACAGTTTAAAAAACTTCAACTTCAGTCACACCATCTTCTATGCCTCATCCAGTCAGTCCAGTTTGGTCATCAGTTTTTATGGATACTAGATAAGAACACAGTTATATGTGGTTTATTGTCTCAACTGGACTCCAAGTTCTGTGCAATTCATAATCTTTGAAGATCTCTGAGTATAATTTTAAGCAAACATCCACCAGTTTATACCAACTCCTAATGAGATAACTATTATGTGAATTTTATGAGTATTTATCTTTCGGCGATTTCTGGATAACGTCTACAAAATGAAACATTTCATTTCACATTCTTTCACATTCTTTGTATTAAAAAGGAGATAAAAAACGCAGAACTTAATGCCACCAGAATATCGAATCTCTTAAACAACGGCCTTCACCTTGCCGAATTTCATTGTATTTGTGCGTCATTTGTGGAGCATGCTCAATCGTCTCTAAAAAATAAATATTTTCGGAACTACTTAAAGAAAGCTACTGATACGATGACCAACATCCATGATTCGTCTTTTAGCAAAAAGTAGTATCGTAATTGGCCGCCTTCTTCAACGAGATGTTTTTATTTGTAAACAAGGATATACAGAGTAAGCTTCTAGAGTATTTCCATTCTATCTTATGTTACGTGAAAAGCGCCTGTACCAAACACTCATACAACTGCAAAGTGTTTTAATAAATCATATTGTTCACATTGTTAGAGTCGTCATCCAGTCAATCAGAGGTGCATTACCTAGAGCATCCCACATATTATTACAAATATCAAAGAAAACCAAAGGTGAAATCTGATTCACCTCTTACTGTGGCTCCTGTTGGTACCACTAATCTAATTATGACTCATTCGAACTTTTTCTTTCAACTCCCAAACCATAGACGACACTCTCCGATTTAGCAATATTACTTTTAAAATATTCACCTATTTCAAAGATCATGAATTATCCTTTAAGATTATATTTAAAATCAACATGAAAGCTACGTAACATTTACGTACTTAAACATACCTTCATTTCCTTCATTTATGGGATCTTAAAATGCTGCCAAATTTTTCCTTTATTAATCGTTCCTTCTAAACAAACCATTTTGAAAACTTTACTAATTATGGGATCTTGTAATTGCATTGTCACAAAAGGCTACAATTTCTATCACTCTGACCATCCTTCAGGTATTCACAGAGACGGGGGATGACATTCTGTAATTTTGTTCATTTGCCTTTAGTTATTATATTGCTATGATCTCTTTTCCTGGATACTTTGTTCTCACTGTATCTTTTCCTTACAGAATGGTCAGAATTGGTTTTTATATATGCTAATTTTAGTGTTCTCCTACATCGTGGCTTCTTCTACTACTTGGATAGCAATCTTAGAAGTAATATTATATTGAAAAAAAACTATTAACTAACATCTGATAAGTCGAGCAATTTCGATCTACTTTGCATATTATTACTGGATCTTTATTGTCTCTTCTTTCTACCAATTGTCCGGAATCAACCTCTTCACCAAATATTGTTCTACCTTTTCTCTCAGCATGACTTATCCTGTAGGTAGTGGTCACCTCTCCATACAGGTTCAAATACTGACCCGAGTAAATTCCGACAAAAATATTATTTTTAAATCTACAATAGTATCAATTGGCTATCTCACAGGGCTGATGTTTAAAGAAATATATATACTGATACGAATATATCCTCCCCTGATAATTGTAAATCGTTGGCAACTGTTCTTGAAAATGTTCTCACTTCTGCCAGTTTCTTGCATATCTCATATTATAAATACTCACCACATAGAGAATATTTACCTCGGCAAACAGTGGATCTTCTGTGACTTTCAAGAAATAACAGTTGAAATTAAAAGACGTGTCTTATGAAGAAAGGATTATAATGATTAAGCAAGTCATAAAGTTTATAAAACTAAAAACTGGGTTTCGATATCTGTGATGAACACAGCAAACAAAAAACAAACGACCAGTTTTTATAAAATTCATTTTACTCTTACACTGGCTGGGCTATTTGCTCAAAACACACTTCCTCCTAATATCGAGTTACATCACCATTTACCTCGATATACCATGACACTGCACTTCACAAGATTCTGTAATGTGTTTTGTCTGGTTGAAGCCCACTCGTCAAGAAATAACGGCAGAAGACTACGGTGGTGAACGAAACGTCCAAGATCATTCCAAAGAATGCTCATCCGGACATAGACGTGAAATTTTCCGGCAAAAGGAACAAAAAATAATGGCGCTTGACTAGCAATCTGTTTATTGAGGGTTCGAATCCCATCACTGAACATGCCCTTTAAGCTGTGGGGAAGCTATAATATGTATTCAATCCAACTTTCATTGATAAAAAGTAGTCCAAACGTTAATGGTAAATGTTGTTGACTAATCTGTCTTTTCTAAATTAGGGACGGATAGTTCAGATAACTCTCGAGCAGTTTTGCACAAAATTCAACAAACAGACAGACAGACACTGTAAAGATGAAGTTTTGAAGCAGTTATTTGTGGGGCCATAGATTTCTTTATGCACAACATTGCGTTTATAGGAATAAGATATGTCCTCAAACAACATTAAACCTTTACTAAGAAGATATTTATGGGTCACTGTAATGTCTAGTGACAAAAGTAAAGGTTTTACTATAATTAAACTGAATGTATGCGCAGAACATAAATAAAAAATATATATGCTATTTCAAAAGAAAATTTGAGCAACGATCTAACTAGAAAAACTGAAGTTAATACGAACATATGGTAGGCGAGTTTAAAGAAAACAAGTACCCTTTTACAAACCTCACATTGTCAAAAACTTAAACCCCTGATATTGTTGTTGTTTTGAAGTTAAGCACAAAGCTACACAATGGGCTATCTGTGGTCTGCCCATAGTGGGTATTGAAACCCAGTTTCTAGCGTTGTAAGTCCGCAGACATTCCGCTGTGTTACTGAAGGAGGCGCTCTGATACCAAGAACACACAGCCAAATGTTCCTTTACACCCAAATGATTCAATTTGTAGCGCATTACTTGTTCTTCTATTCTGGTTGATTGTAATAACACAATACCTGAATGGAATACCAGGAAAATTGAAGTTACTTTGAAATTATAAAATAATGCCTGTTAACTAACCCACATAATCCTCATTTTGCCCTGAAAGTAGTATCTGTATATTCCTCTCGAAAAGAAAATATAACTCATAACTCATACCAAAAAGGTAATTACCCCAAATACTCATCCACCATATACAGAAATTATTAAGCTGAAAAGGAAGTAAGCTGCTGGAGTCATTCAAATGATGCAATGGGCCCCCCACAGAGTTTCGATCTCCCTCCGGTTGTGTAGACCTTGGAATTGATAAATCAAAAACTTGACAAATCAAAAGTTACTTTCAAAGAAACTTTATTGGAGTGTGTTACAGACATTTGGGGTAACTTCCAAAAAGGATACTTTGATTAAATATGTTGCAACAATGCCTGAAAGACTATCTGCAGTTATTAAAGCAATAGTTTGACACCTAAAATATTAGTTGTTTGTTAAACTCAAGCACTTCTACTGAGTTTCTGTTGTACTAAATATGAAGATTAGTAAAATTATGATATTTCACATAATATTTACCTTCCACTGTTTTTTGAAACTAGCCTGAAATTTAATTTTTAACTTTGTTCTAACATTTTTGCACAGCACTGTATAAATCCTAAAGATAACATGTAAAACATCGTTTTAGATTATTATAGTGAGTGAAATCAAAACCAAACAAACTACTTACATTCCACCAGTACGTGAGATCTACCTTTTTATGTTCTTCATTCTTTCAAAAAGCATGGCCAGGTGGTTAGAGCACTTGACTCGTAATCTAAAGGTCGTGGGTTCGAATTCCCGTTACACCAAATATGCTTGCCCTATCAGCCGTGGGAACGTTAGTCATTTGTAAAATAGTAGCCCAGGAGTTGGCAGTAAATAGCAGTGACTAACTGCTTTCCCTCTAGTTTTACACTGCTAAATTAAGAACGGCTAACGCAGATAGCCCTCGTGTAGCTTTACGCAGAATTAAAACACAAAACAAAACTATCTTTCAAGAAGCAATGGTAGGTTGCGAGTTAAACAACAATGGTCTGCTGCAACCGAAATAGTGAATTAAAAAATATATTAACCATCTAAGTCATGCTTTCTCCACATAATTTCATATTTTGTTGAGAAAAGAAATTCACAAATAAATTATTCAATTATGTAAAACGAACAGTAACATGGTTGGTAGATGTAACTTTTTATTGTCAAACTCTCACACATAGTGTATCCGTTACATCCTCTAAAAGCAGATTAGATTTATATCAACAACAATGTATCGTACTCTAAATCAGTGGTTCCCAAACACTTGTAGTTTGCGGCTCACTTAAAGTGAATAAAAAGGTTTGAAGCCCCCCAAACTTAGCATGGTGATTGAAAAATTGTGCCGTTGTAAGAACAATAACATCACCTTTCGAAACAATTTTATCATTTAATTTATTCAACATAATTTTTATCAGGTTATTGTTTATTTAATATTAAAATTAATTCAACGTCTTTGTTTTCGGGCTATTTTTAGCGGCCCCGAGAAAAAGTTGCACGGCCTCTAGAGGTGTCGCGGCTCTCTGAGAAACACTACTCTAGCACATGGTAATGTTGAAATAGAGTACAATAGAAAAATTAAAAGATGGTTTAAAATGCTGTTGCTATATCATCATTTTAAAGACAAAAACTCACAGGAAATATATTTAAACCTGATAATAAAAAATGGTCTGCGGGCTCGAAATCACAGTGTTAATTAAGATCATTTAATTAGTTTTGACTCTATTTTAAAGGAAGGTGAATTTTTATCACCTCATTAATTGAAGTATTTAATTATCAATAATAGGAATTAGTAGTTACATGAACTATAAATGATTAAAAGTTGATCATAACAAGCTTGATTGCATTATGGTCTAAAATCACTTTAAATCTAAAAGTAATTAATAACTGCTGTGCAATCCTGTTTTTATGGTATTTAAAAAATAAATGTTTGAAACCCTTCACAAATATATTATATAAAATTAGCTCTTCCATAGTATAGAATAGACATACATTTTATTTCATTTGTAATAGAGTACTTACATCCTTACTGACGCCTAAAGATCATCGGTTCGCAATCATGCAATGGATGAGAAAAAGAAATTCATCTTTGCATGATGTTTCAATAAAAAGATATAAGATTAGAAACACTTAGTTTGAACATGACAATAATCTAGTAAATAGATATATATTTATATATATATGAACGTTAACAAATATATATCTATTTACTAGATTATTGTGCTACAGGTTTTGAAAATACTTTTTGTATGTTGTTATAAAAATCACGCAACGTAGGATGGTGTATTTTAATATTTATTTTTTCTACAAAATTAAAGCTAGTAAGGTTGAGCTATATTCTAAGCGTTAGTATTTCGATATTTTGATTAAAATCAACAGATATAATATAGTATCTCCATAAATTTATTTTTGAATAGTAAGTGAATCCGCTGCATTTTATAGGGAAAACTGGTGTATTGCAATTATAAACTAGGAAAACAAAAAGCTAAGATATCAGCGTATGGTTTTGACTTTCTAATAATTTATTGTGAACCTGATATCTACAATGCTGTATGGTTTTCTTCATTTATTGAAAATCAAAGCCATTCCCAATAGTTTTGCATAATTGAGGCATTGGCCCTACCTTCTGTTTCAACTTTTGCTGGTTAGTCAGTTTATGTATTGCCAGATGTCGCTAGAGTTCCTTCAGTTAAAGATACATAGACACTGTCATCGTCTATAACAAATACTTAAATGTTTCATATTTGATATTTATCTTCCAATTTCTGCGAAAGAGGAAGTTCGAACGAGAAGGTTTTTTTTTTGTGGTTATTAGGCACATGAATAAAAAAATGATTGTTGTTTATTCTGAAGCTATTTATATATGAAAATGTAAGTTCAATCATCGTAGTGAAGTTATAAGCTCAAACTTTAGTATCTAGTCATGTATTCGAACTAAAAATAAACATTGGTAAAAAATACTGTAATTCTCAGAGTAAAGTAACATTGATACTTTACTACAGTCAATAATCAAAATACATAGATGTACCATCAGCTTTAAGTTCTAATAATAAATATTTCAAGAGATTGGGTAAGATGTTTCAAAAGATTTAAAACTATAATTATAAAAAGTTCATCAGCTCACTTCAGTAACTTCTGAAAAATATTTATTTAGTCCTTCAATGAGAGAAAGGAAACAATAATTACTTTGAATTTAGGTAACACGTTTATTAGTTGTTTGTTTTTGGAATTTCGCACAAAGCTACTCGAGGGCTATCTGTGCTAGCCGTCCCTAATTTAGCAGTGTAAGACTAGAGGGAAGGCAGCTAGTCATCACCACCCACCGCCAACTCTTGGGCTACTCTTTTACCAACGAAAAGTGGGATTGACCGTGACATTATAACGCCCCTACGGCTGGGAGGGCGGGTAATGTTTGGCGCGACTCGGGCACGAACCCGCGACCCTCAGATTACGAAGCACACGCCTTAACGCGCTAGGCCATGCCAGGCCCGTTTATTAGTGTTGTAAAAGAAGAAATTAAGCACTTCTCTAATGTAAAAGTTATGACGGATTTACTATCATATATCTGTTTTAATATCGATACTTGTTTAAGTTAAATTATATTTAGAAGTGTACATAACTTACACTGTTAAATCTCTGTTATGCAATTCCTGCCTGTTCACTAAATTTTTAGAAGATTCTCGAGTATAAGAATCAACAATGTATGTGTGTACCGAAACACTAGTGTATCATCTATATTGTTGTGCAGGCTGAAATTTCTAGAAACTCTCCTAACGTCTATAATTGTAATCAACGCGACGCACCAAAAGGCAGTATATGTTATTGGTTTGCTATAATTGGTGTACTGTAAACCTCGGAAACTATAATTGTGGGTGACGCTTATTAATCGGGAACTTCAGATATTTGACCAGAAACATTTGTATATTTTGAAAATTATAAACCATTTAATTTCATGGATTCACATTGGTTATTAGTATTTTTACGAAGGCATTATATAACTTCAGTGGTAAAAACTCGACATGTGATTAGCGAGGAGCAAAGAACACAGAGCTAGCTAGCTCCCTGTTCTAAGAATTGTTTCGATATCAACTCGAAATTAAGTCGCTCATCGTGAACACTCGATAAGACAGCAAGAAAGTTTCAGACCAGAAAGAAAACTTGATATTGTTTCTAAGTTTGTAAAATATTTGGATATAGCTCATTATTTCTAATAGTAACAGTTATTTTAAATTGTATTATTGTTTGTGTATCAAAATATATTTGTATTGAAAAAGAAACTGTGTGCATCAGTCTTGTTGGCAAATATCATGAATTGCACACGTATCGACATTTATTTAACTTCTAAATCTAAATTACAACTAAATTAACTTTTAGGCTATTTGAAATTGGAGTTAGTAACAAAGTCAACTTGATTTTGACAAAAGATCAGTTAATCATTAACTTTCATAAATGCATAATTAAAATGATAATGTAGTTTGTACACTCTTTATTGTGTGCTTGTAAAATATTAATTAACGTTACAATAAGGCCTAAAGATCTTTCTTATCACTTGACTGCGAAACAAATCAGGGTCACATTAAGTTCCACTGGTGAAATGTATAGTTACTTTCAATAAAAATTATTTATAGCAATAAGAAACTTCAGCAGTAAAAAAATATAAAACTAGATTTATGTATTTAAACAATTCAAATGAAGTTTATTTTGAAGTTCTTGTCCTCTGTAGACTAAATTTGATAAATGAAATAGAAAGCAAGAAAAGCACTAAAGTTGTTGCCATGATAACAGTAAAACATGTCTCGTATACATTTCTTCTTAATCAATTACGAGTTGTTATTTTTTCAATTCTTTTTTGAAGTGGTTGAAATTCACTGGTGAGCCAACAAAATGAGTGTATTTTTTAATAGCAAAGCTACATCGGGCTATCTGCTGAGTCTACCCAGGGGAATCGAATGTTGTATCTGACAAAAATTAATATTTTTCATTTTTTGACTCCTTTTACTATAAATAATGCATTGTGTAGATTTGTGTTCAATTACAAACAAAATTTACTCCATTTGATCTGTAGTAAAAGACAAAATTAGATATTTTATTGTACTACATAAATGTTTTAAAATAAGTTTTAAACTTCATTTGCTCATCAACCGTTTTATGAATTAGTGACTTAAGAATTGTACATGACTAATTATTTTTCTTAATTACCTTTTTGTCTTCAACTTTGCAACTTCTATATTATTTTAGCAAAAAACTGCCCAAAGGACACCTCTGAGGTGTTCGACGTAGGCATCAAACCCGAACTTTCACGCTATAAACACTCAAGTTCACCAATGAACCACCGAGAACCAATTTAAAGTTCTTACGATTAGTACTCGAACTTCAAACTTTTAACTTTTTTTAATACATTTTTCAATCAGATTAATTTTTTTGATTCCTACTGCATAAAGTACAGACGTTTTATACAATTTAAACTCTAAACACGTTTCTTAATGTGTTACGCATGTAGTTGTCATATATTCTGAAAATTATATTTAACAAATCTAACATTTTACTGGTGTTCTCCATCTTTCTATATCGATAGTCTTGTTAACATCTAACAAACTTGTATAACGTATATTTAATATTAGATTTGTATTTACTGTTGTTGTTTTTTCGTGCATTTGTTAATTTTGATATATGGAAACGAGTATACATAATTTATCAATTTATAAATATGAGATTCCAATGTCTCGTTTATTTATTTGTTCTCTAATACAAGTTAATATAAATGCCAATTATTCTCTTATAAATATACATTACTCTCAAACATAGCTTCTAATGCTTTTCTCAGTGTCTTTTTCCCCTGTCTAATGTGGAATATTATAAAGAACAAATCTTAAGCAATGTGATTAGAAACTTGGTTAGTCTTATGTTCGCCATGTGTACGTTCCTCGACCAATCACACGATCCGTTAATTCTTTAAATTTCCGAAAGGCAGTGTAATCTTGATTTTCTTAGTGATATGTTTGTTTTGCTGTTTGATATTCGAGAAAAGCTACTCAATGGCTATTTCTGCTATCCATTCTTAAATGGGGTTGGTTGGTTGTTTAACAACTACTGGCGCAAAGCAACTAAGCTATCTGCGCAAAAAGAAAAACATGCACAATATTAAAAATAAACGTAAAATTAGTAAAATCTGTAAAAAGAAATCATGTTAAAACAAAATAAAGGCCAATTTGTAAATTAAAAACTTAAGTAGAATTTAAAAGGCTAATCACCCTTAAAAATTTAAAAACACAACTGAAGTGAGCAGTGTCACCAACGCTAATGACACTGTCGAACGTTAGGGGTGATCCCATAATAGAAATATATCTAAAATGGTGCTGTCGATAATGGTCGTAACGACGGCACAGCATTAAAATATAGGCTATTGTGACTCGAGTATCACACAGATCACATACTGGTTTATCACTACCAGATAAAAGAAAACGATTAGTTAAAAACTGTAACCAAAACGTTGCCTAATCAGGTCAACTTCTTGCTTCCGTCAGCTAGCTCGATCCCGTGAATACCGACGTAGAGGGGATTCTGTGTGCAACCACCGAACCACAACAAACTATTGCAGAGCTCACAGAGTCACTTAATTTCGAACCAACAGTATAAGTAGGAATGGAAGAATGGTTCGAAAGATGTTCAGCAAATAAAAGACAGTATTTCAAATCGGGAGTATCTGCTTTTCTCAATTGACTTAAAGAAAGGTCACATATGGGGACTGTAATAAGCCATGGTGGGATGGGCTGATCAGTGGATTCTGAAATGTCATCCAAGGACAGAACCAATTCATCCAATTGCGCCTGGACGCAAAAACCAAAAGGAGCAATGGCAGATTGTCTTTTCTGAAAAAGTATGGTCACACTTGGGGATGGTAATAAGCCATGGTTTGATGGGCTGACTAATGGAAACAGCAATGTCATTCAAGGTCAAACCTTGGAAAAGCATGGCCCACTGAGGAAGGAAAATACAACCCCAAGTGGGATACTGCAGTAAGGATCGAAGTTTTGAAGCATACAGTGAAGACAGTTGCAAACGGTAAAGTTGAAAAGGAGGTTCACGAGGTACAAACATTGGACTGAAGAAGTGTGGAAAGTCCCCGTGCCGAGCCAATGTTCCTTATGTTGAATGCAATCCAGTACCTTCAAGACCGAGGTCTTCATAGAGCCACAGATCAGAGACCCATAATCTAGTTTCGATCGAATAAGGCCATGATAGATCTTTAGTAGAGAACATCTATTCACTTCCCAAGAGGTGGAAGGGATGACATAGAGGATGTTCAGTACCCTTGTACACATGGCGCGTAACTATTTCATGTGTGGTATAAAGGTTAGCTTACAGTCAAATATAAGCCCCAAGAACTTCACCGAGATGAAGCGTGGGATTGGTGGCAGAAGTGTATGCAAACGGTTTTAGAGAGAGAGAAGGTAAAACCGTTTGCTATGGTCCACTTCGGTAAACGATTGAGGGTAGTAAGTTCCATGCTCGAGAACTGACACCAGATGTGAAAGTCGTCGACATAGAGTCCATTTGCAACTGTAGAAGGGAGTTGTCCAGTGATGGAATTAATCTTTATAATGAAGTGCGTGACACTTAAAACACAACCCTGAGGGTCTCCAAGTTCCTGTGGGAAAGAACGGGAAAGTATCGAATTCACACGGACTTGAAATCACCGATACATTAAAAAAATGTTTAATAAAAATGGGAAAATGGCCACGCAACCCATATGAGTGAAGGTCTCGTAGAAAGTTTTATCTCTACGTAGTTATATAGGACTTCTCAAGGTAAATAAATTACGGAAACAAAATATTGTCACTTGAGAAAGGGTTCCCTGATTGACGTTTCAAGTCGAATCAGGTGGTCCACAATGGAGCATTGTCGTTTGAACTCACTCTGGGTGAGCAAGAGGAGATTGTTTGATTCGAGGAACCAAACAAGATGACCATTAACCATCATTTCTAAGATCTTACAGAGGCAGCTCGTCAAAGCAATTAGACGGTAATTTGAAATAATCTTAGGATCTTTCCCAGGCTTAGAAAAAAGGGAGGACAATAGCCCATTGCCAAGCATCAGGAAAAGCATTATTCTGCCATATCTGGTTAAAAACAACTAGAAGAATAGTAAGAGAGACAGGAGTAAGATGGCAAAGCATTTTGTACTGAATATATCATCAAGTCTGATTGATGTACTGTGAGACCAATGAAGAGCAAGCTTGAGCTCCATCACTGTAAAGGGGAGATTATGGTTATAGAGATGATGAACCAGAAAGAAAAAAAGCAGTCGCCCTACATGAGTCTTGATGGGGAATAAAAAAGAAGTACTAAATGCATTAGAAAAGCTTTTGCTGAGAGTATCATCGATGCTCTGGGCATCAGGAATTCCTGACTATTGGAATACAAAATCAAAAGGGAATGGAAATATACTGCCCACTGACCTTTCGAATCTTGTCCCATATGATTTTGCAACTGGTGATAGAAGATATTCTAGTTGTGAACTTAATCCAAGATTCCTTCTGGCTTTGACATCTTACCTATCGAGCTCACTGAAAAGTGATACGGTTTGAAAGTGTAGGATACCTACAGAAGGTATCACAGGTCTGCTTTCGAGCCTTTTGTGCCATGTAGCAGGCAGGATTCCCCCCAGGAACGAGGATACTATGGAAAATGTGTCGCTATTTTAGGAATACATTGAGCAGCTGCCTGGATAGTACAGTCAGTCACTGCTTCCACGCAGTCGTCTATCGATGGCTTACACAGAACAGCAGGATCAAGTTCTGAAAGAACAGTAAAAGAGGGCCTGCTTGCTTAGTCCAGCTTCCGTCAGAATGACAGGAAAATGATCACTGCCTGTGGGTTACTGTCAGTCACTAAGAGAAGTGAGACAAAATGAAATGGAGCAGATAGAGAGATCAACAGCAGTAAAAGACTGAATAAGTGCATGAAAATAAGTATAAGAACCAGGACTGAATAGAAACAGGTCGTGATCCGAGAGCATGCACGCTACAAAGCGACCTCTTTCATGGGTATCAGCATCACCCCAGGGGGTTATGTGCATTAAAATCCACTAGGATTAAAAAGAGAGACTGCAACCGTTCAATGAGAGCTTCAAGGTATGATTGATCATAGATTTATCCAGGAGAAGGTAGAAAGCAAACAGGAATGGTACGACTCAAGGAAACATCGCCTGCTACGGCCTCTAAGGGTGTATCGAGTGGCAAAGACAGGACGGGTAAATACACATACTGATCGACCAGCAGTGCCATCCCTCCATGCACTCGTCCATTACACAGTCTGTCGCAAACTACCGAAAGGTGACTGCATCAGCAGGTTTCTGAAAAGTTTCCTGTATGGAGAGACACACACAGAATGGTATGAATCAATCAATCAGACTTTGGAGTAGACGTTAACTCGTCTACTCTTTTAGCCACAGAGGGCAAAGACTCTTCATATAGTTGGAGGACAACTCTGTTAGAAGCAAAAGATTTGTTTGTACACTCACTGTAGCAGTGGAACAGAGCGAAGCAGCATATCTCTAAGATGGAGTAGAGGACAGTAACAGGTAAGAAATATTGTTTGATGCTCATCTTGATAAATTTAAGAAGAATATGGAAGCATACTCAGAGGAGCAAGGCGAGCGCTTCCACCAAGACATACTGGACTTTGAACGCCGCTACCAAAAAGCGTATAACGAAACATGGTAGGACACTATATTTGGGGGCTGGTACGTGAAAGTGATTTATGTAGCAGTCGCAAATCTCGAAAAACTACTCACTTCTAAACTTTTTTGTTCGTTTTTGTATAACTTTAGTATAAATACATGTAAATCTTGATTCATATGTTGTTCTATTCAGACCTTATGTAAATTAAAATGTGCAGTTTTGCCGTTTTTACATAGAAAATAGATTAATTTCTAAATTTCATTATGTAGGTCACAAAGGCAAAGTTTGAAGGGAATAATGAGCATTTTCTCTACTTTTAAAACATAAGCAATTAAGAAATATCACATACTATCCAGGAACAAAATTTGTGTTACATAGTGTAAAGGACAGTGTGGTTTAGATAATGCGTTGTTTTTATCAAAAATTGAAGAAAACACAGTGAGATATTCAATATCGACAAAAATTGTTTATTAAAGATATCACAGGTAAACTGTACTAAGAAGATCGAAAATTTATACACAAATAACAAAAAATCGACGAAAAATATCAATATTTAGCTGCACAAATAACCATGAGCAAATAACTTATTAAAATGAGCAAACTTAATAAAATGAATCTTTAGTAGTTGACAGGCCCTCTAATTTTTATTACCTCTTTGCACCTGTTTCCTGTATTGCTGATGACATTTCGGGTGATTTTCTGGGGCAGCACAGTCCATTCCTGAACATAGTATACATATGTTCGTGAGCTCTTGTACAGTTGTAGGAGTAAGTTGTTTGTCTCTAACTGTTCTTCCAACCAAGTCCCACACAATTGAATTTATGTCCATTGACTTAAAGACTAGTCCCATACCTCTATTTCAACATTCTGAAAAAAAAAGTTGTTGCATGATCCTGGCGGTATGAGGATAGGTGTTATCCTGCGGATACACGAACTCATTTCTGACAACACCAGAGAAAGAGAAACAGTGGGTAGAAGGACCTCTTCTACGTAACGTTTTACTGTCAGGAATCTTCCTTTCATAACATAGAGGTCTGTATTTTCCTGCATGTTGATGCCATCCCAGACCATGATTGAACCATTTCTAAAGGTATAATGGTGGATAACGATACAGGACGAATATCGTTCTCCCTCACATCTCTAGACACCCACATGTCGACCATTGAAGATAATATAACCTGCTCTCACCTGTGAACAGTACAAAGGACCGTTGCTGAAGGGTCCAGGTGGCATATTCCTGAGCAAACATCATCGAAGCTGTTCGGTGCCTTGGGACTAGTACAGGAATTTTAACTAGTAACCTAAACCTGAGTTCATCTTCATCAAGCCTGTTTCTGATCGTTGAGCAGGATAAACGTTCTTCTGTGTTCTGCTGAAGTTTGTTCCTGAGGCTCCTAGCGCTGCTGGTGTGGTCTAAAGACTAAATATTACACATTTCTGTTGTTTACCGCATATGTAGCCATTTTGCGACCCTGGTCCAGCCTCCTGATTGTTTTTCTATGGTCTGTATCTATGTCCAGTCATGGCCATTCATTTCATCCATTCATCTTTAATTCTCAATAGAAATAAATATATATATATATACACACGCCTGTAAAATAAAAGAACTCTTATAAGTCATACAGTTTGAAACTAAAATTAATAAATACTATAGCATACTTTACTAATCTGCATTTCAACTTTCTAATTGTTGTTAGCAGCTTTTTTTATTTGTTGTTAAGCACAAAGTTAAACAATGGACTATATGTGCTGTGCTCACCACGGATGTCGAAACACGATTTTTAGTATTATATGCTTGGACTATATTGTTTATTCTATTTTACAAGCTTCAATTCAGTTGACAGCATATGACGTCACAAATGAGTTAAACTTAAAGTAACATTCAGATGTGTTAAAGATTGAGAACCTTTGGAGTAACTAGACTTCACGTTAAATTTGTTTGACTATTTTTAACGTCTTTATACACGTGTGCACGTCTTGTTAATCTAAACCAATAAATACATTCACATTTTCCCTATTAAATGGTATTTTTCTTCCCTTTTCTTATTTTTATCTTTCGAAGCTCTACTTAAATAAGTGGTTGAGTCCAACAACGCAAAATGCATATTTTTTCTCTACTTTCATAGGCCTTAAGATTTTGGCCAGTAGTGTATGTATATATATTTTTATTTTCAATAAACTTTTACTTGTCTAAGTTAGTGTTAAAGTTAATAGTTCATCAAAACAGCAATATAGCTTCTAATTAGTTGTTCTTATCACATTTATAATGCTAATGGAATACAATAATTATTTGTAAATAAATACATTGTTAAACAAGGTGAGTGACTGGTTTAAGAAGTAAACAGCAGACATACATATATATATAAGTGGAGTTTTACAACTATATCCTGTAATGTCAAGATAAAGAAATAGAAAAAAGGAATTACAAACTTCTACAGATGTCACGTAATACTAACAGACACACACACACAAATTAATGCCAAACATAGGTCATAATAAGTGAAGAACTGATAAATATAAAATATTGACATCGCATGTAACATCATTTTTACGACTCCATTAATTTTTATAAGACACAAACTTCAAAATCTGCTTAAAATATTATGTAGAACATATTACTGTCTTACGTTCTCCAAACTACTCATTTGTGTCGACATATGCGTAGACATTCATATCGAAAGATGCGCATAATATAATTCCACTTTATGAGTGACTGCAACTGCCAACAAAGAGAAAATCAACGTATTAGGAACACGCTTAATAAATATGGAATTATGTAGTAATCAAGAAATCCAAGGAAACGTGAACATATTTTGCTTAAGAATTGCGTGCTCCTTCTTATATGTTCTAAATTGTTATTTAGTTTTTTGTATCGTATATAATACATTTATAAAATAATAAATACACAACTTGCTTGGGTTCTCCGAATATTCACACACTACGCAGTGGCTATTGGATATTCACGCAATGACTATCTGCGTTAATCGCCTTCAGTTCTTAGCTGATAGACTAGAGGGAATTCAGGTAATTAGCTATAACCATCACCAACTTTTGTCTTTCTCTAATTGGATAATTGGGTTAGACCGTCACGGCGGAGGGTGATTTTGCGGTAATGGACTATGTTCTGTGTGTCACATTTCGGCACATTACGCCACGTCTGATCCAAACTATGTAGCATGCATCTGATTTTCTGTGGAATTACTGAACTGGTTCACGTGTTTCTAAACTATTTATAAGCCAAACTGTTTGTGAGTTTATTGCTTTATGGTTATAGGATAATACGAGCCAAATAAAAATATGTTTGTAGTTAAACAAAAAGGTACACGAAGAGTCATCTGTGCTATTCCCACCTCGGCTATCAAAACCCGGTTTCCAAAGTTGGAAATTTGAAGACATACTGCTCTGCCACTGGAAGACCATAAAAATGTAATGAAACTATAATAAATATTAAAATTAAAACAATTTATTACTATCGAGGTCCCAAGCGTATTTTAAATAAAAATTATCGACCAATTAAATTGATCAGTTTTTTTTTTATACTGAGAGTTGTGACATAAAATTACTTATTCTTGATTCTCTGTTTTGCTAACTGTGGTATTTTATGTCATATTTCTTTAATTACTTTAGGACGACAGTTCTACTAACAGAAAATAGAAAATGTTTGTTGCTCGATATTTTGCCTTTCCACTTCATTAAGAGTATACCGTTCATTACATATGCTCATAGTAATGAATATGCGTACTCGTGATAACCTCCTAGTGAAGCCATGAAATAAATATGGAGAAAAGAAAAGTTTTCTTTTACTCTACTTGTCTTTATAAATTAATCAATACGAAGCAACGTATGTACTCACCTCAGAGTGAACGGTAATTTGGGAATTAATATGTATAATTCACAGAACTGTCTTAGTTTTTTACGGTTTTTACATGCTTGTCTCTACGAAATTCCATCATTTTCGAGTTGCGTTCTCTTAGTTTCTACTGGAACATTTACGCAAGTCTACCAACTTGAATCTGTATTCTTAAATGAGTCTTCAATTTTTCTATTCAAAATAAATGGAAAAGTGTTCAGCACTTAAAACAACGACATCTGCTGTCTCATTTGTTGTCATAAAAGCAGAAAACTGGTTTGCATCGAATATCTTTAATTTATTGTTGTCTGTTTATTTGTTATTTGCGTTACAATGATTAGTGAACAGTGATGAAGCATGAAAAAATTAACTTGGTAAAGAAATGTTTAAGATATTCCTCTACATACAGTTCTCTGACCAGTGTTTAGAGATCAGATATTGAAAATAAATTGAGCTCAAAGTACAACGTACGCGTAATCGACGGTATTTTGATTGTTGTTCAGTTCATATTTTAGTCACTTCAGAATAACTGATCCAACTGATTTTCATAGATACCACAGAATAGTCTAATTTATTATCATTGCATTAGCTGCCCAAAAAAGATTCTTCTTGGAAAACCTAAGAAAAGTAAATGAACTTACAATTACAATTTATTTAGAAACACCGCTTCTAAAGACTGTGTTTTGAATTCCAAATAACTGTATTGCCTTAAGGCCAATGAAAACAACAATAATAATTTCACATTTCACTCTCTTTATAATGCAAGGTTTGCTGCACTAACTTTAATAATCATTCTCGGATCTTTAAAAACCTCAACACAACGACAGGCTAAGATGAAAGAGACGTGTTGATTGCAGTGTTGCAAAATAATAATCAAAGTAGTATTTTGCTAAATGTTAGAAACATTTTTATTGTAGGACATGAGAAGATATGTTGTTGTTTTTTTTACTTTGGAAATACATATCTATGTAGACGTTTTGCTTCATTAATAGGCTAATAGTAAAAATGAAGAAGCGTTTCACCGTTCATAGACCTAATTACAATACACGAACTTACTTCCATATTGAAATGTAATCTGACAACATCACGTATATTAATTTGTTATGTTAGTTGGTGTTATCTAATTATATGGTGGTTTTGAATTTCGCGCAAAGTTACACGAGGGCGCTATCTGCGCTAGTCGTTCCTAATTTAGCAGTGTTACCCAAGAGGGAGGGCAACTACTTATCATCACCAACCGCCAAATCTTGAGCTACTCTTTTACCAACGAATAGTTGGATTGATCGTCACATTATATCGCCCGTGCGATTAAAAGAGCGAATGTAATTGGTGTGACGAGGATTCAAATCCGCGACTCTCAATTTATGAGACAAGCGTCCTAATCGCCTGACAAAGCCAAGCCCTATTTAAATGTAATAATAATTATATAATAATGAGCTTACTCTGAAATAAATTACCAAAGAATTTAATGACAAATGCATTAAGAAAACTGATTTTTCATTACAAAGTAAGAACTGCATTGAAAAGTTGCCATGTTAATTTAAGCGCGCTAAAATTGAGTTGAATCAACAAAAATAAACAGAATGAGACGAAACCTTAATTGGATATACTGAAACCCTGCACAGGTAAGGAGTGCAAATTAATCGACATTACTTTATAAGGGATAACATTTTACAAATTATTTGTCATATCTCACTTGTATTTTCTCTTACTTACATTTGCCGTTTTGTTTTTCCACACTTAATAAAAATGTATTAAACAACATCACTAAAAAATAATAAATTATAGATGTCAAATGTCACTAAAAATAAAAAAATATATATTAACATAAACGCGTAAAGCATTCTGGTTGTACAGGGTCTCGTACTACTGTAGTAAGTTGATTTTTCGAAATTACGTGTTTTCCTCACATCAAGAGAAAAAACAGACATAATTCATAACTTAATTATTATCATTAATTAATGATAAAAACAAGATACCCGCATTGATAAGAAGTACAAATTAGCCTATTAATTAATATATATAAGTTAGTATACATATAAGAGTTTGGAATGTCAGAAAACAAAATTTCGTAATGATCAGGATGTATTGAATTATTAATTACTGCTCTCGTTGTTACAAAAAACAAACAAAAACAGATAGGATGAATCTGAATCGTGACCAACAATAAAGTAAGTGTAAACTAAATATGAAAACATGTTGAACATGAAATCAGTATTTTTGATGCTTTCGTCACCTACAATTTGCTGTAATTCACAAACCACTCTTTATCTGCCATATGTAGCAAAGAGACAATTCAACCAGAGGCAATAAATTGTATCTTTCCAGCTATCCTTATCTCGATGATATGAAAAAACACACTAAAGATTGTAAATTGTATCTTTCTAGCTATCCTTATCTCGATGATATGAAAAAACACACTAAAGATTGTAAATTGTATCTTTCTAGCTATCCTTATCTTGATGATATGAAAAAAACACACTAAAGATTGTAAATTGTATCTTTCCAGCTATCCTTATCTCGATGATATGAAAAAACACACTAAAGATTGTAAATTGTATCTTTCTAGCTATCCTTATCTTGATGATATGAAAAAAACACACTAAAGATTGTAAATTGTATCTTTCTAGCTATCCTTATCTCGATGATATGAAAAAAACACACTAAAAATTGTAAATTGTATCTTTCTAGCTATCCTTATCTTGATGATATGAAAAAACACATTAAAGATTGTAAATTGTATCTTTTCGGTTATCCTTATCTTGATGATATGAAAAAACACACTAAAGATTGTAAATTGTAACTTTCCGAATATCCTTATTTTGATGATATAAAACTAGAACCATGATATTTACACTAAGTGCTTTCCCAAAAATACACATTCAAGGTTCACTTGAACTTTCTTTTTTTCAGGCATGTAGATAAGTTTTATATCATTTATGTAGTACTGTTTGGCTAATATCGCTTTCACCAATATCAGTCGTGCTTGATTATTATTTATACTTTCTAGCTGAATGATTCATCGCAAGTAATCACATGAAAATCATATACGAGATAATTCTGAATTTAGACAAAAGTTACGAAGAGGACAAAAATGACCAATAGAGAAGCAAGATATCTCATGCAAATATGAAACCTGCAACCAGAAATAGGTGAAATTGGATCAAAAATTAAACACTTTAAAATAATATTTTCACATAGAAGTATCGCATTTCCGGTATAGTTGTTACAAATGGTAAATCTACAAACTCTCTCCCTGTTGATTAATGCGGTCATTGAGAGTATCAACAGGGATTTTATATTTTACAAGTTTAGTGGCCCATAGTTCCACCATTCGTGATTTTGTTTGTGTTCTAGTGTTAAAAGAGAGAACACACTGAACGTAATTTCTTGAAGATCGGTTGTTAGCATCAGTGGGTGAGTACCTGCAATAACAATACGAAATTACGTTGTTAACAGGATAAGAATTATTGAATACTTCATTTCCGCGTTTCACTTGTACAGTTAGCCTTCTCATCACCTGTAGGAATCGTACTGTCCATAAATACTGCTCTTAGGTACGGCCAACGCATGATCCCTTTACACGAGTAGAAGCCAATGAACAACCAGTCCTACGCTCCCAAGCAGTACGCTGCTATGCAGAGGAAACCAGTCCCCTAGTGGCCGTATAATTAAGGCCTGCCCAGGAGCACAAGGTATGAACGAAACCATAAATCTCTGTCTTTTGAGATTCTTTGGAATCAATGGCACTCGTCATAAATCTTTCACCGGTTACCGATTTCTACCCATAGGTCTCGACTGACTAACCGCATGAGAGCTGTAAGGAATGCAAGAGCAGGAAGAGAGAAGAAAAGTCCTTACGTCCTACCTTAGTCACGTTGTTCCACAGTAATCATTTATATTCACTCAGATCTATTCTTACTCTAAGAAACTTTAGTAGATCTTTTCTTTCCCACTTTCCAGTCACGATATTGATATGTGTATCAGGCATATGTAACGTGTGATAATGTTTAAAGTATAAATTTTCGTGTAGATTACACGAAGCTATAAAAAGTAAAAACATATTTTATACTCTCTCAATAACTGTATTGTATAAAAAAGGAATGTACTTCTACGTGATCAGAAGTTATCTAAATGTAAATGTTTATCTGTCTATTTGAAATATTACTGGAGCTTTAGACATTGCATAAATTTAATAATATAAGACTTTTTGTTAATTCAAAATCTCTACAATATTAACTCCGAGTCTGTTCATTGTATGTCATACTATTCTGTTTTATTTACAAATTATGTCTGTTTAAAAGTACTGTTAGCCGGAATGAATCGGTTCACTGTCACTTGCATCTCCGGCTATGACACAGGAAGAAACTTGTGAAGATACAGATAATTTGCTGTTAAATTTAAAATTGTTTTAAGAGATATTTTAGCGGTGGAGATTAATTCAGACCTTTCTTTAACAGAAGAAGAATAAATGGCTTCAGCTAGTGAGAATAATTAATAAAACATAGACTGCCTCATGTTCACGATGCTTTCTTTTTCACTTTTTAAATATATTGTTTAACTCCAAATATGAATCATATCATTTACAACCACCCAAAGCTAATTTATAGTTAATTAATTTTATTTTTGCCCTAAATACTAATTGCTAACTAATTAATAATCTATGTATTGGTTACTAATCTCTTACTGTGTTCAAGGAAGTCCTGAGTAAGACAGTGTGTAGTGGCAATATCGGGCTCAACACATTTCACTTATGATTTAATAAACTAATACCCGAATATTGACAACAGAAGCATCCAGATTTAGCTGAATTATCTGCTAGGTTGACAAAGTGTATTATCATTTATATGAATGTTGAAAGTTTCTTTTATCTTTCCGTTTGCTTTCCGATGCTTTAACGATCTCACAGTTTACAATGCTAAAATTCGGGTTTAGAAACACACAGTGGGCAGAAAGCTATACAATGAGTTATCTGTGACATACAAATCATGTATGTCATTATTTTAATACTATTGAATTTTTATTGTGTTCTTCCTTTGAATGATGAGCTGTTGCAGATAGATCAGAGTCAAACACTTGTACGTGTATTATTTTCTCTAATTCTGAACTTTGTTGATTTTTGTCGTTTCTTCAATTTATTCTAGTTCGCATTCACAAAGGCCCGGCATGGCCAGGTGATTAAGGCACTTGACTCGTAATTTGAGGTCGCGGGTTCGAATCCCACTCACACCAAACATGATTACCCTTTCAGCTGTGGAAGGCGTTACAAAGTGACGCTCAATCCCACTATTCATTGGTAAAAGAGTAGCCTAGGAGTTGGCGGTGGGTGGTGATGACTAGCTGCCTTCCCTCTAGTCTTATACTACTAAGTTAGGGACGACTAGCGAAGATAGCCTTCGTGTAGACTTGCGCGAAATTAAAAAAAACAAACAAAGGAATGAAGAAATGCATTTGAAAATAGTACAAAGTTTTCTCATTGCGTCACTACAGTTTTTGTTCTGCCATTTACAACACAGTGAAAACAGGTGCAATTAAACATTTACATTAATATTATTTAAGCATTTTTGCTTTTTTATTGCGATATTATATGTTTACTACTTTTATAACCAAATTGCCCTTCACATTCTTGCATAGTCAACGTTATACGATCGTCGTTAATTTAATGTATATGCTATAGCTATTTTGATCATTATCAGATCATTGATTTTTATCCACTATTATAAAATACATTAATAAATTATTTCACGTAACTGCAGGAGTATTTTATCAAATGGGCAAAAGGGGCAGTTGTTTAGGGCCCACCACGAAAATGGGAGAAGCGTTCTTGTTTCATTTAATTTAAAAATAAATAATTTTTTTACAAAAACATCTTATTCCCTTTTTTCATTTCCTTAAATTCTTTTCACAGATAATTTTAGTTTGTCAAATTTTACTATATTTTCTTAAAGGCAATGAGAGACCACTAGTCTAATGCCTCGTCAAGGGCCCACCAGTGCTTTAATTTGGAACTGCGTAACTGAGTCTTATGTTACCAAACTCAAATGTAGTAGGTCATGTCTGAAACATCTTAGTGCACAAGAATAATCTTATAGATAATGGCTGTAATTTAAACAAAAAATTGTTGACTTTATTTTCCTTCGAGATAATTAAATTTACAGTTTACGACAAAAGCACTCACAATTAAAAAAAAACTCACACAAATAAAATTTAAAGAAGAGATTTTTTATACGTTCTTTAAACTTAGCAAGTAATACAGATTAAGGTTGGACACTTTAAAACTATTCTCACTAATCGAATCTTGGTCTGGTTTTGAAACATTAATAGACGTATAAGAATTGATATATTCATACAATTTGTTGATTGTCTTATATATCTCCATATCTTATTTTACATTAATTCCTTTAGTTATAATAACACCTGTCAATACATATATCTTTGTATGTGTGTGTGTGTATCAATTCCTTGTCGTTTACATTTACCAGGTTTTGTTTTATCAATATAAACTAGTAATATACGTAAAATGTTTCTTTTTTTACTAATAACAAAAGAAAGCCAGATCTAAAATATATGGTTCAGAAATTTGGATCTATCAGTGTTTGATTGTTGTCCAATATGTGATGTTGCGAGATCATTCGGTGCGATTCTTTTTAGTAGCACACCGCTGGAAACCGTGTTTCGATACCCAGTGGTAGACAGAGTACAGATAGTCCATTGTGTAGTTTCTGTTTGATTCCAACCAGTCAAACTTTCTAATAAAGAAAAAGATGTAATTTAAACATCAGAAGCTGGAGAAGTATTTGGCACAAATAAGCCTAAATTTTGTGATAATAATTTGGTAAATACGGATTATATTTCTTCCACTCCTTTTAATTTCTCTATTTTGAAATCATAATACTTATAAATAAGCTCAATTAATTATAAGTAGCACTCAGTTTAAATAAAGTAGTAGGAAGTTTAAAGTCAAAATATTGGTTGTTATTTTTTCGGAATTTGAAGAATGAAGAGTTTGCACATCAAAAAATGAGAAATAATAATTATTTAAAAACACAGCTCAAGAACTTTACTTTTAAAAAAAATCACCTTATTGTGCAAACCACTTTTTAATACTTTATTGTGAGAAGCTTCTGACTTGAAACAATGCGTTTGCTGTGGGAGATCGTTGTCTTAAACGTTACAAACAGAATTCTTTGTAAACAATTCGATTCAGTGACATCTATCATAACACTATTAATGATAAGACTTGAAGTAAAATATCTTCTCTGTAGACAGCTTGGTCTGAATTTCGCGCAAACCTACTGAGGGGTCAACAGCACCCACCGCCAACTGCTGGACTACTATTTTACCAAAGAACAATAGGATTTAGTGTCACGTTATAACTCTCCAACGGCTGAAAGAGTTTGATGAGGCAGAGATTCAAATTCGCGACTCTCAGATTGCGAGTCAATTATTCTAACTACTAGGCCATGCCAGGTCTTGTATACAGAAAACAGGTTGAAACACTTTTTAGTTTTCACTGGCTTGTGTAAGTACTTCACAAATGACAAATTACTTTAATCGTTATTAACAAGTTTCCGAGTCCACTATTACTATAAATTGGGTTAAAATGATTTATAATTAATTAATTACGGTAAATGCTTCATTTATAGCAGAATAAGACTTCAAAACACTTTCATCTTTATCAACAAGTGCGGTAATTATTTTAGAATTAGCTTTAACTTTTTGTTATTAACAACTATAGCAAGTGCCTCGTAGTTAGATTGAAAAGAGAATAAACTTTATGTTTGTCGGCAGCAATTACAGTAGGTACTTCTTGGGTAGTTAGGAAAACAACTAAAAAACGTCTTTCTTTTCTCTCTTTCAGTGAACCCATTTTCATTTTGCAGTTGTAACAGCTACAGAAGTTATTTCTTGGTTTATTAACTTTTACTTGACAAACATACTGTTTAAAAGATTCAATCGTATAATCTAATTACGGAAGAAAGTATATAGTATGACGACTACACAAAAATTTTATAACTGTATTACTTTGTATACTGTGAAAAATATTTAAATCATCACAGTGAAATAAACCTATAAAGTTTCCTTACATCACATTGTTTACATACTTAACCTTAGCTCCCCGCTAGTACAGCGGTATGTCTTCGGATTTACAACACTAAAATTAGGGATTCGATTCCCCTCGGTGGGCTGAGCAGGTATTCCTATGTGGCTGTAAGAAACACATACTTAAACTTGCTTTCTATAATTTAGTGAAATGTGTTTTTGAAAATAATAATAAAACGATTAATTCTGTTTTCATTTTTGCAAAATTACTACTTTGTATGAAACTACATTTTTGAATTGTGTTATTTTTTATCTTACGATGCTGGCAATTTTCTTTCGCCAAAGTTAAGCTATACAATGGGTTGTCTGTTCTCAGTCCACCACGGGTTTTGAAACTCGGCTTCTGGTATTGTAAATCCACAGACATTCCGATGTGCGACTGGGGGCACTCAAAGAAGTATTTATAACAAATTTCAATAATCTAACATAAAAAGAAAATATTGCACCACCTGCTGTTATATTTTTAAACGAAAACATAATTTAAAATTTAATTTTTGTAGTGCATATTGTTGTGTAAAAGACATATTAACAATAGAAGTAAACGACTTTATAACACCAAAATGTTGTTTTTATTGAATTAGACACTCAACATTTCGCTTTACAGTTCATTTACGAGGGTGCACTAAAATGCAATCCGAAACTGACAGTACGAAGCGTCATGTAAAGTGAAATTCCGAGTGTCTAATAAAGTAAAAACAATATTTCAGCATTATGAGGACGTTAATTCGTACTATGATTGAAAATCTAACAGTTTAAACTTCCAAATCTACCATCAATATCTAAATGCATAGAAATATGTCATTTTCGAGCGAGGAAACAACATAAAGTCAAACACATGAATAAACTTCTCTAAAAATTAAAATAACTACTTGGATATAAAGTAACATTCTTTTTCTAACACAGTAATTATCAGCTTTATATCTTTTTATTACATCATTCTTACTGCTTTATAACTATGAATATTTATATTGTTTTCCATGCGTGGCTTCTGAATCGTAATGATTTTTGTCTCTGTCGCGTAACGTTACAAAGCTGAAATAAGAGGTATTACGATTCCTTAATAGGACCAAAACGTATATAAAGTAATAAAGATAGTTATCTTTAAATACAAAATTGAAGGAACATGTATAACGTCAGTATACAAATTATAATATGAGCATTATGCATAATTATAAGATAATTAAATTCTCTTTACAACCCCGTACAGGATGTAACTTCGAGAGATAAAAAATCTGACAGTGATTTATTAAAGACATTACCAGATTCCATTCTATAAATAAATCTTTCAGACCGTTTCTTCAACGTTAAATAAGATTTAAAAAAACTAACGTTGCTCAGTGCACGTTCTCGCTTAGTTCATCATTTTTTAAATAAGTTTACTTCGTCCCTAGTTCGTATTGCATTTCCACATATAATGTATATGAATCCTTCCGCAGATTCAAATAACATTCATTGATCAAACCTCTAGTGTTTACTTCGTAGTCCTAACAACTGCAAATAGTTGAAAACTGCAAAGAAAGGAACTCGTTGAAAAAAAAATATTTATGTGAAGTTGTTTAAGTAAAACTTCCCAACTAACACTGCAACTGATCCAATCAGAGTAGGTGTGCAACAAACTTTTATTTTTAGTACTTTTTAATAAACAGCTCATAATCAAGGTATTCGCGTTTTCTTTTTGTCAGTAATAGCGACGAGATTTCTTCGAAGTGTTTTTCTCCTAAACCAAAAGTATAGCCTTGAGCATCAAGGTATGACTAATGAATCACTTTGTAAAAACAAATTTACACCTAGTTATATTTTGTTTGCACTAAGTAATGAATCTGAGTGAAGACCTAAATATAATAAAATACTTATTTAAAGAATTTGTTGTTCCTGTTGTTATTTCAGTGCAAAGTAACAGAACTGATTGTCTGCACATTTCCTACTGGGAAGAGTCGAAGTACGGATTTTTGCATAGAAAGTCCGTTAACTTACTGCTTGAGTGACTTGTGTAGAGTAAATGGTAAATCTGAAAGTTTTATGTATATATATCTATATTTAAATACATATACAAGTTTGCAGAAATTTGCAGGTTTGTGTGTATAAATGTTGTTTGTTTTTGAAGAGACAAATACATATGATTTAACGTCACAAAACTATTTTTGAAATATTTCTCTTTTCTCTTTTAGATTTAATTCGCGCTTAATGGTAAAACACAATGCAAATATAATAACATTCTACGATGTTTAGGCACTAAGAACATTTCAGGCAGCTAATTAATACCAATATTTTAACTTCTATCAAACGGGTAAACTCGAAACATCATTAATAAAACATGGCAAGCTTTCAACTGAGCAAGCAGTAGCTAATAATCCTTCAGCGAGCCTAACTTTGTTCTTAATAACGAAATTAAGGACGGTAACAATGATAACCTAATAACCTATTTCTCACAACTCATATCAAGACGGATGTATAATGATGTTTTATAAACATTTTCTATGAAAACAAAAAGTAAAAGCAGAAGGATAACGTTCCAGTTGCAAATCCAAGAGTATAGAAATAAACTGCTATCGTTTGGTTTTTACCGAAGAAACTTAAACACAGTTGCATAAAATAAACATGGTTAGTCGTTACTTCCAATACTTCCATTCATTAACAACTTCAACATCAGTTCACTGAGGAAAAACAATTAAAGCAAATAAATATGAAAAAAATACATAAATAATTTAAAAGCATCTAACACAAATTATGTGAAGCCTTAACATTGATGTATGCCTAAAAGTAGTCGTCATTAAACTGTAATATTATTTGTATTCGTAAGTTACAGAAAGAGATATTTGTTTAAATTCAGTGTAACTGAAAAAGTCAGATTACTGTTGAAAGGTGTTATATTCAATTGTTCGTAGCTTAATCGGCGAATCACACACCTGACGAGTTTTATAAATCTCTCTCTTTATGCATATAGAAGGTTCACAAAATACAGAAAGCGAGTGTGAAGAAATATAGAAGACTGACTCGAGCAGTGGTAATCTTCCTATTAGAAAATCATCCCCAGAGTTTAATAAGGAGACGTGAAACTGTGACATAAACATGGTAGCTGTCAGACTGTCTTAGTGCTCCTCAGTTTACTACGATCTCCAGATCGAGTTAAGATACTATAATTATAGGTAAAGAAATCTAACTATACATTTTTCCACTACGAGCATTATCCTAGTGTAAATATGCTCTTAAATCAACATATTGGGAATACAATAAAAAAAGATATAGTTTGTGTTTAGATCGATAATAGCACTGGTAAGTGAAATCAATATTGTATTAAATAATTAGAAACGGCATTGATTCTCCGGACTGTCTGATTCACATAACTCTGCGATTTTTAGGTTTCTAGCTATTATAGAAGAAACGTTAACATGTCTAGACATAACAATATATATAACAACAACATATACAGATACAAGGCTTTATTTTTTACGCCATGTATAATCTGTCAACAGTATGTAAAACGTTAAGGAAAAAAATAACCACACCATTTTTATTAGAATCTGAATAACATCTATGTTTAGGGAATCAAATAAATGAGCACGTGACTTTCAGTACAAGTCACAAATACGTGCTTTAAGTGTTAATATAAAACGTGGCAAGTGGTAAGTCTCGAACTCGGTAAATAGGCTATATGAAGATTATTTTCTTGCAATTATCCAACACAGATACTTGAAGTTAACTAAACTAATCTCCCATATGACGAATGTGTCTATATTATTGTATATTTTAAACTGTAAATCTGTAAAACTACCTTTACATATAAGATTCTCCGAATTATTAAACTTGTGTATGAAACAACATAGGTTGGCTATAGCTTTATTAATCCTTCAGTTTCAGTTGTCTAGGACTTGGTTTCTATCCAGTTACAGATCACATATTATTGGTTTGAGACTGAGGCTGTTACCTTGTAAAAATATTAAGCTTGAATAAAGCACTCGTGTTAGTAAATATAACCACAAATTATTTAACGCTTACACTGTCAAGTAATGACTATAAACACTTCAGTATTAGATTAAGACTTACTGCATATTTAGCAAAGCATTTATTTCCTGTCATGACAACAGTCACTTCAGTATCAAAAAATAACTAGAGAAAATATTAGGTCTTTACTTAAAACACTTAGCACAATAATACATGTAGGAACTGATGTAGGTTTATACATTTATTTCATACACACTGTGTACGTTTCATGGTATATACGTAAACTCACCAACACATTGTGAACATATTTTAACGTGTTAATTCATACAGGTATGTTTCTCAGATTTCTCAGAGTATTTCCAAGCCAGTTAATTCTAAATCGTACACATAAGTAAATATATACATAATGGTATGCTTAAATAGGGATATTCTTAAAGTGTATGTCACACCACTACTTTTATTAACTAACATGACTTTCTCTGCTGTAGGTGGGCAGTGCTAATTTTAAATGTTTTTAGTCTACCAGATAAAACACTGCAGCAGAACTCTGTTGTGGTATTTGGGAAAACTACAGAACTGATCATTATCTCCAACTTAAGTGTGAAATTGTCATTATTATAGTTTATTTGAGTTTTAATAAATTTCCAATTTGATCGACAAAAGCTCAGATCAAAAAAGTACACATTTCTTTTCAAGATTCGGAGTCTCGAATATTCTATTTATCACTTCCTAAAACTTAATTCAGCGAAAACCATGATACGGTTAAAAAAAAAACTACTGCTTTTTCATTATATATACATAGTATTACCATATTTCCAGAGAATACATACACTTTAAAAGAAAACTAAACACAATAACATGACGAGTCACGGTTTTAAAGCATTTCATAAGGATCTATATAACATTTCCAAGAAGTATGAAAACACCATTATTCAATCTATATTTGATAAAATTCAACCTTAATTATATGTACATGCCTAAATATATGTACACATACAAACTTATATAATTTAATTTTCACATGTCATATATATGTATGTTTAAACTTTATACATACATTGATACTTTGGATATTACTAGTGCTCGCTAGAGCTGTAATCTCAAACATTAGCATTGTTTAAAATATATTGTATTTCTGAATTTAGGAAATCACAGTATTTCATAACACCTTAATCTGATGTGCCCAAGAACCATTTCTTTACCAAGATACCTTAAATTACACATAATTTAATATGTAGAACTGCTAAGTTCATTAATTTATTTCAGTGAAGAACAAATGTAATAAAAACTAACGTATAAAGATAAAAGTGTTCGATAAAGGTTGGCTCGTTATATGTTTTAGAATTAGACCGAATGACATAATTGTGACAATTGCACGATTTTAAACTTTGAACATGTATTATACTTAAGTCACTAAATGGAAGGGATTTCTGAATTACTTTGCAACACACTGTAGGTTTAAGTTTAAAAAATTACTATTACGCGACCTATTTCAAGGCAGTTTACCGGGAAAGAAGAATTTCAACTTATTAAAAAATAAACATTTTTGGCCCCTACATATATAAACAAAATATATAACAATATATAAAACCATAAATAATTAATAAAAACAATATAATTTGGACGTGTTTTTTTTCTCTGTGCCTTCAGTAAAAAAAATGTCTATAGGCTTTTATTGTTTATAGTGAACAAGTTACAACGGTATCAACTTGAGGTACCTAGCTATAAGTACAGACACACATTCACTCATTTCTTTCAGTGCACTTTCAATGAATAAGATTTCTGTCTTATCAGTTATCTGTAAAATGATATACTTAATACTTTGCTAAAAAAAAGGATCCATAAGGGTTATTTTCGTAAAATATTTGAAATATTTAAAAGATCAAAACCACGCATTGGAGGCACTGTAGTTGAATAGCAATGAGTAACATACTTTGGAAGTAATAAAGGAAATGTAACCTAAACGTAATTAATAAAATCGAGAAAATATCTGAGTAACTAAACTATTTGCTTTACTAGACTGATCCAATAAAACTTGCTAAGTCTTTCTTTCCCTACTATAAGAGGTTTTTTTTTTTCTTTACTCAGTGGCTCAGAGGTAATTCTGAGAACTTATAACGTTAAAAATAAGTTCCCAATACCCAAGATGAGCAAAGCGAAGGAACGATAGCTTATTGTGTAACTTTGTGCTTAACTACAAATGAAAAAGAAATAACAATACTCGTTCAAAAATTACACACACCTATAGTACTTTTAAGAGAAACTGTAACCAATAAAGTTGTGTCTCAGAAAAAGTTGGCAAGTTTCCTCAACGAACAAACAGTCTGAGAAAATCAAACATTTTAACGTTCTCACTCATCAATATAAAAGTAATATAAAGAAATGCGCTACAATACAAAGAATTAACTTGAAACAAATACAAAACAAAACACTCTTAAACAATTAAAAACATGAAACTTAAAAAAATACACCCTGAGTTTTAACGTTGAACAAACAGAGTTGATCTATTCCCAGAGGAATATCACTTGAAATGTTTGTTTCGAAGTCCAGATAGTGCATTGGCCTAAGCCAGAAAAAAAAATACATATTTCTGTTCTATATTATATTTTAAAATAAAATGATAATTTTGCAATACCATACGCTTGAGTAGCAGCATATTCATAAACTTATAACTTAAGTTACAACACATCAGAAAGCACGTAGATATTCATTCCTTACTGTGTTTATACTCGTATATACCCTTCCATTGTTGGATTCTTGGTTTTGTTGTTTTGATGGTATCTCTTAGTTGGTTTTCTTCACCTATCAGCGAAGTGCACGAATATGTAGAATGTCCTTCTAGTCTCTGATAGCAAAAGCAAAGTGTTGAGACAAAAAGTATTAGGGATATTTATTACGTGCCAACGCCAGTGAGCCGTAAAGTAAATAATTTGACCACTTTCATGAAGAAAATCAGTTGCAGAACTTGAAACACCGAACGATTACACAATTTTTTTATTGACTGAGTCAAAGTTCTGCTAATCCATAGTGACTTTTACATCCAGTATGTGGTATTTCGCTGTTTGAGGGATTTGCCATATTCATTAGATCCACCGTGCGTCTGTCTTGTCGCGAAGAAATGCGATTCGCAAGCGAACTAAACATGGGTCTTACACTGGGCGATGTTGAGAGACCGTGGTGAAGGTTCTCGACCTGCCGACTAGCTTTTCTCACATTTTTCGTATTCGGTAACTTGTTGTCTTTTTTCCATTTCATGCGACGGTTCTGAAACCAAATTTTAATCTGACGCTCTGAAAGGCAAAGTGAATGAGCAATTTCAATCCGGCGACGTCGTGTCAAATAACGGTTAAAGTGAAACTCTTTCTCTAGCTCCAGAACCTGATGTCTAGTATAAGCTGTCCGCTGGCGCTTAGTTTCTATCCCTGATGAAAAACAACTTCCATTTGCTAAAACAGCAAAAGTAAAAGTGAACAAAAAGAAACTTATTAAGCAAGAAGATGAAACATCTTACCGTATATACGTGAAAAAAAAATTTATGTGATTTTTACATCGGGGGATATTCGAATGTCTAATGAGTATAATAGATAGCTATACATCTGTCGCATTTATAAAGATAAGGTAAAAATAATAAACCCTAGAATTAACATTCACACCCATCTACTTTTTAACTCACATTTTTTCTAAATTATTTATGCACCAAATTGCTTGTACGTCAAAGCCATCTAATAATATAGGAGTCATACAGAAATATCATCAATATTGCAGATAATTTCAGTAATTAACGTTGGTGTTTCTTACGTATTTTACGTAGAAAATAAATGTCTTTACCTAGTCTTTTCTACAAGTTCCTTAGACTAAATACTACGACACCGAGTAACATAAAGATACTCAAAAAGGTATAACATGTGGACCTCTGTGGTAATAAACGTTATATAAACGAGTCGGTAATTTGGGAATTAGGAGGATTTCTTTTTTTTTATAAAGCAAAGTTAAAAGAAGCTATAAGAAACACTATACACCTGGTCTGGTAAAGAACAAACAAGTATAGAGAACAACACGTTTCATCTTGTGAGAAAAAACGACAAACCAGTAAAGGCTGTATCTTGTGTCTGTTTGTTTAAGAGCAACATCGCGTTGGACGAGCTGTCATGTCCATCGTGTGAAATCGAACCCTGTATTTTAGCTTAATAAGCCCGTAAACGTACCACTGCCCCACTGGTAAACTATACCTTGTGAGAGAAAAGAACAAACCAGCATAGAGAAGATAAAATATCATAGAATGACACATTAGTATGATGAAGAATAAAGGTCATATTTTGTAAGATAAAGGCACAAACTAGTATAGGGAAGAAATAAAGTTACACCTTGTAAGATAAAGGCACAAACTAGTATAGAGAAGAACTAAAGTTATACCTTGTAAGATAAAGGCACAAACTAGTATAGAGAAGAACTAGTTATACTTTGTAAGAAAATGGCATAAACTAGTATAGAGAAGAACTAAAGTTACACCTTTTAAGATAAAGGCACAAACTAGTATGAAGAACTAAAGTTACACCTTGTAAGATAAAAGCACAAATCAGTATGGAGAACTAAAGTTATACCTTATGAGAGAAAGAGACAAACCAGTATAGAGAAGAACTAAAGTTATACCTTGTGAGAGAGGTAAATAAACCAGTATAAACGATATCAAAGGTTATAAGGGAAAGACAAAAACCAGTATATAAGAGGAGTTAAGCTATTCCTTGAGGAAGTAAAGGACACAAACCAGTATAGAGAAAAATAAAGGTTATACTTGTGAGAGAAAGACACAAACCAGTATAGAGAAGAAAATAGAGCATAGATTATTCGTCGTGAGAGAAAAGGACAAAACAGTATAAAGAAGAACCTTGTGAGAAAAAGTACGGAAAAACCTAGGTCATACCATATGAAAGAAAGGGACAAAGTAGTATAGAGAAGAAAAAGAAAAAAGGAGAAATCAGTATAGATGACAAAAGTTATACTTTGTGAAAAGGGACAAACCAGTATAAAGTTATACTCCGATTTTGTTTGTTAAAGAGCAAAACTGCGTTGGGCTATCTGCTGTATATATTACGTGGAATAGAACCCCGAATTTAGTGTTGTAGGCCCTTAAATTTATAACTTCCCCAACAATGGACTATGCCTCGTGAGAAAGTTGGAACAGTATGGAGAAATATAAAGGTTAAACAACGAATTTTCTGAATTGATTTATATTGTTTCAGACTTTGTAAACGGAGACGTCACAACTAAAGCAAAGTCACGTTAGCTGGTAATTTATTACCCTGGTGGTTATTTTTCGTATTTACGCACGTTATCCCTTATCAGAATACAGCATTTAAGTTAACATTTTGAACTGAATTGCTTACGTACCTGACCCAAGATGAACTTTCTTCATCCAAGGGTAGATTGTCGGTTGTATTTCGGGGGAAGTTACACATTCAGGAGACTTCGTTCTCAGACTCGAAGAATTCTTGACAGACGAATCTCTATTGTGAATACTGGTTAATGGTTGGACTTGTAAAGAAGAAACTGGTATTGTTTGTAAAGTAGATTCTGATGGTGGTGGAGACGATTCAGGAGATGCATCATTGCTATCAGGAGATTGTCCTAGTCCGTGGGAAGTAGCATTAATTTTCCGAAAACGTACGCCCGTTACACAATTTATGGAGGAGCCTAGATTAGTAAGCTTTTCAAGCGTTGATATACTGTTCTGAGACGTTGAGCATGATGCCGGAAAGACAGAGTTAGCAGGGCCGTGATTTGTGTAAGGGGCTGTTCTGGCTCCACCGGTGTTAGGGTCATAATTTATCGGCGCGTGCTGAGTGTCAGCGCTGTGGAACACGTCATGATGCTGCCCTTGTGGAGAGAAATAGCTGGTGCCGTGGCATGGAATGTAGCTAGCTTGTAAATATTCTTCGCAAGGTGGAAATTTTGGCTCCATATGCGGTGGTGAGTTCATCAAAAACGAGCTCATGATCATTAATTTTTGAATGAGTTGAATGGAAATAGTTTTCGTTCGTGTATGTCGCTTAACAGGGCCTAAACTCCGCCCTTTTGAGGAAATTACCATATCACATGGCCGTAGTAAGCCAGTGATATGTCTAACCACTGGACGGCCGTCGGGACGTCACGAGAGAATTTGACATAGATGTATTATTTCAATATGGCGGCTGTATTTCTGGTTATGGCTTTATACGTTTCACAAAGCTCAACTTCACAAATTATAGCTTTAATACAACTGCAAGCTTAAGTGTAAAATGCATTCAGATAAAGATGCACTTGCATGAGGAACTACCAACTGTCAAGAGTGGAATAAGAAATGTCAGTACATTGGAAAAACACTAACAAGTAACACCACTGCTAGATTTCTTTTTAAATGATCATCCGACTGAATCCCAATAAAAGTAGTTAACTACTGTGAGTTTGTTCCATTTCGATGCGTAATAGAACTTGAAGTCTGAAATTACTAAGTCCTTTGAAGTTCTGGGAAATTGTTGATTTATGGTGCGCATGATCATGAATAATTCATGATAAATCCCTAACGCAGGTGAGTTTATATATTTTTTTATATTTATATGAGAGTACTTCAGAATAAATTCATAACCATATTTATTTGTTTACGAAATTGAAAATAAAATAATATCCATTAAAAATAAATCGTGGGTGGAGACACTAGTATACGCTCTTTTGGAAAGAATCATGTAGGTTTTTCTCCATTCAACATAAACACTGTGGATTTATAAACGATCTGGTTATGTTATATTCATTAATACCGTGATTTGGTGTTGAATAAACATAACATGATTTATAGAAGAAACTATAATTCTTACTTCTAATAGTTTATTAGAATTATTTTAAAAACGTTACTACAATATTGTAATAAAATGTAATGTTTTAAAATACCTTCAAACTTATACAATGCAACGCACATCTCTTATTCCAATCTAAGGATATACCAAAGCAAAATTACCAGTTATATTAGCAAGAGAACAAAGCAAGAATCAATGACATATGTTTTTATAGAGTCAAACAATCCTGATCCTTTTCTTCCCGGATATTTTATTACCAATAAACTTCAGTCTAAATACCGTTTTCACAGTTTGTAATCTGCGTCCTTAAAACAAATCGATCCATAGTTTTAAAATGTAACGATATTTACGAGACTGTTGGACAACAACTTCGATACGTAGATGTAAAAATATGTAAAGTTATTGTTCTTATGTGTTTTATATATACTGCTTAACGCAAACCTATATAAATTCGTACATATATACAACATTAAACCTGATTTACCTTATTTATAAAACGTTAAACCTGAGGTACACAACGGTATTGAGTTCCTGTACCACAATAAACATGATGTACTTAATTTTACTGAGGTATTGTACCACAGTAAACTTAGTGTGTTTAATTGTACTGAGCTACTGTAGAACATTAAACCTGGTGTACTTCATTTTATTGAGTTACTGTAGAATATTACAGCTGACGTATGTAATTTTACTGAGTTACTATACAACATTAAACCTAATGTACTAATATAACCGAGTGGGTTACTGTAAAATCTTAAACCTGACAGCTAAATTTTACTGAGTGAGTTACTGTAAAACATTAAACCTGACAAACTAAATTTTAATGAGTTACAATACAGCAATAAACCTAGTGTATTCTATTTTACAGAGCTGCACAGACACACACACACTCAGTTTTATATAGATTTGTTTTGTTTCTCTGTAGTTTGTTTCCGAAACAACTGTTCTATTTTTTGTTTATTTATGCACTACTGGAACTGTATAGTTTTTTGTTTTTGGTTTTTTTTTAATTTCGCACAAAGCTACTCGAGGGATATCTGTGCTAGCCGTCCCTAATTTAGTAGTGTAAGACTAGAGGGAAGGCAACTAGTCATCACCACCCACCGTCCACTCTTGGACTACTCTTTTACCAACGAATAGTGGGATTGACCGTAACTTTATAACGCCCCCACGGCTGAAGGGGCGAGCATGTTTGGCGCGACGGGGATGCGAACCTGCGACCCTCAGATTACGAGTCGCACGCCTTAACACGCTTGGCCATGCCAGGCCAGCCTGTATAATAAATATTAGTCATGATGAGAACAATATGCAAAAAACTATTTCAAGCTAATTTATAGGCATACACATATTGTAACTTTATTTTGCAAAATACTAGTCAATGATTAAAAAGTGATAATTAAAAATTATTGGATGTTTGGTGGTACCATTAAAAGGCTTATTTATCTGTCTGTATAACAAAATAAATACCAAACAAATGTTTTAACATGGAAGTTTTTAATACTTGATCATTAGTTAGAGTTTATAGCAATCATATTGCTCAGAGAAAAATATTAAGACATTAGTGTTTGTAGGAGGATATAACAAACCTTGGATTTACATAATGCCCATAATATAATCAATAATCTATTAGAGGTTTTCTGTGCACGTGTTAAATAATCATCATTACTATATGCATAGTGTAAAAATGCTCAGTAAATCTTATTAATAATAATATATACTGTGGGTCCATATACGTTTTTTCATATTAATCTATCAATTTGTAGAGCATGAAACCATACATACATATATATATATATATATTATTTGAAATCTGTAGAATTGTAAAGGAAGAAATATCTTCATTACCTTTGGTTAGAACAATATTGTAGAGTTAAACTCTAAGGAGGTAAAACAATATTCATATTTCTTACACTTTGTTTTCTGTAAAATATTATAGATCCTTAGTCCTAAATACCAATAAACACTTCTATTTAAAACGTAAAAAGATGTAGAAAAAACATTTCTTTAAGTAATAATAAAGATATATCTGAAATATGGTACATTATATTACTTCAGCTTTACAGTTTAAACGTTTATTACACGATTTCAAGACAGAAATGATTAGTCTATTTTGTCTATGTATTATTATTAATTTCGAATGATTTATTTATTGTTATTTTGATAACTCCTTTTACAGGAATGTTTACTGATTAAAACCAAGATGGATTATGATGTTTTCAGTAATTCCTTTTTTTTTCAGTTGTTTTTTGTGGAACACAAGTCGATTTTTTCTTAAATGCGTTTGTCTCAGTAGCTAGAAATTTTCGTTACTATCGTCTGACTGAGTTCTGTCAGAAGTTTTATTCAGAGAATCAGACATTCACCTTGGCTGACTTGACAGCAGTGTCAACGAGAGAGCTGCAGTAGCTGATTCTATCCATTTAGTTGTGGTCAGGAAGATGAATAGGTCCCTGAGGACCCACTTACTCTGTCTCTTCTTGTCTTCTCAGGATCTAAGCTTCCAACAAACACTGAAAACTTCAATCATATTACGCGCCCTCTGTGTGATTGATCCTTTGGGATAGGACATATATAGTCATTTGGACTCTTAGAAGTCAAGCTACGTCAGTGATACCTTCATTTGACAATGAAACGTAAACCGCTTAATTAATTTTTAAGTGTTAAGTTTTAAGTAATTTTGTTGAGGCTTAAGACATACTAGTCCAAACTTTGGAATGTGTTTCATTCTCCTGTTTAAACCTTCAAAAAGAACGTAGGAAAATAGAAATTTGAAAACATAGCGCAATATAAGGCAACTGACAAACAAAGTAAAACATAATACATGAGTGATTTGTTTTACTTGTAATAGTACGATTATTGCGGTTGACTTGAGAGGCAGTATTAATAAAAAAAAATTGTTGTTGAATATGATAAAAAATCTGCTGAAGAGAGAGTTCTGAGATATTCTCAACAGAGATTCGTTCTGCAATGTTATTAGTCGTTATCATGGATTCCATTGTTCTCATTTCAGTGCTACCTTCATGAAAGGTAGCGTACTTCCTTGATATCACACATTCTAATGAACTACTGAAACGTAGCTAGGTTGTTTATAGGCGTTTTTGCATCCATTATATACGTTGTTATCTGTCATAGAACTGTCTGCAGCCAAATACCGATTACTATTTAAGCCGCTCAAAGAAACATTGACAGCTTAATTAATATTCTTGTCTTCTTGAAAATGGGGACGGGTTTCTACACCTGTCTGCCAAATGGCAAAGATGAACAATTTAACGTGTCTGTAATGAAACTAGTAATGGTTATTTAACTGTCTCGTTTTTTCAATACATATATATATTTTAAATCGAATACATATAATTTGAGGTATGCATGATTGCAAACTTGGAACTGTCATCCTTCTAATTTCAATTGATACGTTTAAGTAATATGCATAGCTTTCTCACTCAGAAATGAGTGTGTGCGTTTTCTTATAGCAAAGCCACATCAGTTTATCTGCTGAGTCCACCGAGAGGAATCGAACCCCTAATTTTAGCGGTGTAAATCTGTAGACTTACCGCTGTATCAGCGGAGGACCCCAAAAATGAAGAAAAAGAAATACATATCAGTATGAGAAATGTTTTAACTGATTCAACCTCATTGTTGGAGATATTCTGGTTGAAAAGCTTGTTACTTAAATGTAAAGGCTTTGTTACTAACACGTCATTCCCCCGGTGGGCCAACAGTAAGTTCAGGGACTTATAACGCTAAAGTTCGCGTTTCTATACCCTGCGGTGGACAATGAGTAAATAACACATTGTGTATCTCTGTGCTAAATAACAACCCGTCACATCAGTTTGAAAATGAATATTGATAAGAAGATTAAATAAACTAAAATATAATGTTTTCAAAAGGTATTTGTACTAAACTCAAAATATCTTAAGTATAAAGCCACTAACCCTTTCTCGTTGACAATCACACTTGGTTAATCGCATTATCAATTTACATACTTTGTTGATCCTGTTTTTAATAATAATTGTTATTTTTCATTATCTTACATACGTTAACAATTATGCAGTATTACATATACATAAAGACCCGTACATGCTCGCTCTTTGTAGTATTGGGTAGATTGAAATAATCTGTAGAATGGTTAATTTAAAGCCTTTATGTATAGGCCCGGCATGGCCAGGTGGGTTAAGGCCCTCGACTCGTAATCTGAGGGTCGCGAGTTCGAATCCCCGTCACACCAAACATGCTCGCCCTTTTAGCCGTAGGGGCGTTATAATGCTACGATCAATCCCACTATTCGTTGGTAAAAGAGTAGCCCCCGAGCTGACGGTGGGTAGTGATGACTAGCTGCCTTCCCTCTAGTCTTACACTGCTAAATTCGGGAGTGCAAGCGCAGAGAGCCCTCACGTAGCTTTGTGCGAAATTCAAACCAAACTTTTCATTTATATATTTTTCGATTTTCTGGTCCACTGGCAATCTGCTAAGAAATATAGTATTTTATGATTGTTTGTTTGTTTTATATTTAGTACAACATTTATTTACTTAATTTTTAAAACTATTCGCGCCTTTTTATATTTATGTACGAGGGCCTTTATCCTGTCATAATATTTAACAGTCGTTTATCTTATTAGACTATCTCTTTAAAGGTGATTATATACAAAATATTTAAAGATTTAAAAAAACGATTGAGCTAAATACTCTTAAAATAGCGTAAAATATTTGTGGTACTTTTAGAATTATCTTCAGACAGGTGTTATTGGCATAATTAGAGTGAACAACAAGTATTATAATACAAATGAAAATTTTAATAATAATAATAAATCCATTCATCAACTGTTTATTTTTGAAGTAGCTCGTTTCTGAGAAACAAGAGATAAGATAAATTATATGATAGCTATTTTGATTATTGTTAAGCACAAAGCTACACAATGGGCTATTAGTGCTTTTCTCATCAGTACTAGTGAAAGTTGATTTTTATTATCGAGGCTCGACATGGCCAGGTGGGTTAAGGCGTTTGACTCCTAATTTGAAGGTCGCGGGTTTAAATCCTCGTCGCATCAAACATGCTCGCTCTTTCAGCCGTGGGGACATTATAGTGTTATGGTCAATCCCATTACCCATTATTCGTTGGTAAAAGAATAGTCCAAGGGTTGGCGGTGGGTGGTGATGACTAACTGCCTTACCTCTAGTTTTACACTATTAAATTATGGTTGGCTAGCGCAGATAGCCCTTGAGTAGCTTTGCGCGAAATTCAAAACAAACCAAATTTTTGTATGGTAAGCCTTCCGACTTGCTGCTGAGCCACCTGCCAGTAACGCTTGATATGGAAGTTAATTTAAATATTTTGTGGAATTTATTCTTCCTTTAAAAAAAAAAAATAGTTTGGAACTGCACAAAATATATGAACTTAATAAAGTTGGTTTCTGATAAAAATCTTGACCAATAATTGTTCTTCGCTCTTGTGATAAATCTAAGGTTTAAAAGAAAACTTTGATAATACTGTCAAGGATTAGAAATTTTTTCGTATTTACTTTACTATTTACATACGTAGTTGTTTATAGATTAATTTTACATCATTATGTTCTATTCTCAGATCAAATTTTTAGTATTTAAAAATGTATAAAATATATTTATGATAAATATGTTTTAAACAAGAATATCGCCGATGCAAGCTCTAAAGACGTAGATGTGTAAGATCATATTGTAGATATAATCTTTGTTGCATCATATGCTTCCCAGTAGCTTAACAATAAGCTTTCAGGCTTATAACTAGTTTCGATACTCGCAGTGGGCTCAGCACAGACAACCCATTTATCTAGATTAGTGCATAAAAACAAATAGAAACAGTTTAAATCATATGTACTAATAATAACGTAGCAATACAACATATTCATTATTGTGCTTAAACTTCTGAGGTCTGGTTTTATCTCGAATACAAATAGATATCCATAACAATTAATCAGATATTTTTTACCTCAAAAATAAAAATAACAGTATCAAGTGACTTCTTACTTAAAGTGCTACATGTATCTACTTACAAGCAAGGTTTATAAACTATGAATGTATAACACATTGTAAAAAATTACCATTTCCATTCGGCATTTGACTATTAGTGTTTTGACTTTAGTGCTTTTATAGTTTGTTAGGGCCTGGTATGGCCTAGCGCGTTAAGGCGTGTGCTTCGTAATCTGAGGGCGCGGGTTCGCGCCCGAGTCGCGCCAAATATGCTCGCCCTCCCAGCCGTGGGGGCGTTATAATGTGACGGTCAATCCCACTTTTCGTTGGTAAAAGAGTAGCTCAATAGTTGGCGGTGGGTGGTGATGACTAGCTGCCTTCCTTCTAGTCTTACACTGCTAAATTAGGGACGGCTAGCACAGATAGCCCTCGAGTAGCTTTGTGCGAAATTCAAAAACAAACAAACTTTACAGTTTGTTTCTTTTTTATTTCGCGCAAAGCTACGTGAGGGCTATCTGCATTAACCATCACTAATTTAGCAGTGTAAGCCTAGAAAGAAGGCAGCTAGCCATCATCACCCACCACCAACTCTTGAGCTACTTTTAATCTTTTATGATTTTTTCTGTTTTATATACACGTTTCCTTTTAAAAAATTAAAATGTTTTATTTAGACCAAGATATTACCTCATTACGTAATTTATATTCTGCTATCGTTATATAGTTTGTCATAAGTGAGACTCTAAATAAACGTCTAAAAAATGCTTGGGTTGTGTGAAAAACGTATTGTTAATCCATTTATAGACATTCAACTTGATGACCTTGAGAATATAGTTGTAGTAGTTTTTACTTACTAAGCTGAAACATTTGTGTGAAATAAATCTTTTCTTAATTATCATTGCTCTTCTCTGATGGCATCCAAAAATATTTTATTTGTTGTTGGCTAAGCATTTTTAGTAGGTAAAAAATTCATTCAATTTTATTAAAGTAACTAGTAAAAGTTACACAATAAAAACCATGTTACTGCATAGTTATTATAGCACCCTCTACTGAATGTTTATATGTACAATTTTTATTAATCACGTACTGTCTCGTTTGTGAAAGACACCCTTAGCTTCCAAAACCTCTCGTTTAAAATTTTACTAAGCGGATGTTTAAAATAATAATTTTCGGGAAAAATATATGTATTTCTCTACATAACCTTTAATTAATAGGAAATGAGAAATCATGTTTCATAAAATATTGCTCCACAGTGGCACAACAGTACGTCTGAGGAAATATAATGCAAGAAATCGGGTTTCGATACCCATGGTGAGCATAGCACAGATAGCCCTTTGTGCTTTATAACAAAGAGCATACTCATAAAATATTACCCTAATCCACTGAAGGAAAACGTTTATTGCTTTATAACTCCATTTATATACAGCGTTCAAAAATTCTTAAAATACAAACCATTGTCAGTCATCATTCACGAGGGACGAAAATGTTTTTCGTCTAGGTTTTGCAACCAAGATGCCCCCCGCTAGTACAGCGTTGTTTACGGGTTTACAACGCCAAAATCAGGGGTTCGATTCCTCTCAGTGGGCTCAGCAGATAGCCTTAGCCTATGTGGCTTTGCTATAAGAAAAACACAAACACGTGCAACCATGACATGTGCTGAACACACAATACTGTACCAATGCCGTAGAAATATTGGCTTATAAAAAAAGTTATTAAATGCACATCTTAATATAGAAAAAGTAAATAAAAATATGTACACAAACTTGTGCGCCACCATGGCATTAACTTTTGAAAAATTATGTTTGATGTATTCTTACAAATTTTCTATAAAATAAAATTATTAATGAAATATTGAGATTTTAAGCATTTTATAAATATTAGTTTTGTATGAAATAATTGAAAGAAAAACGTGTTTCGATAGATATGGTGGGCACAGTACAGACAACCCATTGTGTAGCTTTTTTCCTTAACTTCAGACAATTGGGGAAAACATAAACCAAAACCTTTAGCCCTAATTTTCCCTTTTAAATTGCCGCCCGCACAGAACAAGTGGTTAATAGACAATACAAGAACAGAAATACTTTTAGAGCTTCCATTGTGACAAGTTCCGTTAAATATCCTTCTTCTTTCTGATAAAAGAAGGGCGTAGAGTCCCCTTTCTAAAAAGCAGGTAGGCAAATGGCTCATTGATCCCCCGCCTCTGATGACTATGAATGAATGCTCGTCACATAAAGAACTTATAAGATAATGATTTCTGGAGTAAGCATTCTAGAATTTTTCAACGTTATTTGTCTGCATTATTTTTTATTATGCAAACACACAAAGAACTGGCTTATAATCGCCTACACACCTCTTTTTCCTAGAGGCAATTATTTTTACCACAGGTGTCAAAACAGTGAAGTCATAAACCAGCAATAAAAGATATGGGAATAGGGAAAACACAGCAAAAAAAAAATCGTGTGAACCAGTATCATGATACAAATAACATAATAGAAATAAATGAAAGTAATGTTTGTTTGATTGATTGATTGATTGATTGTTATTAATCATATAGCTAGACAGTGAGTTATATGCGCTGTTTTCACTGTGGATATCGAATCCCGATTTTTAGGGTTAGAAACCCTTTATACTTACCGCTGAGTCACTATCGGTCGATTGGTTTGGTGTGAATTTCATGCAAAGCTACACGAGGGCTATCTGCGCTAGCTGTTCCTAGTTTAGCAGTTTAAAACTAGAGGGAAGGCAGCTAGTCATCATCACCCACCTCCAACTCTGGAGCTACTCTTTTACCGACGAATAGTGGGATTGTTCGTAACATTATAAAGCCCCCACTGCTGAAAGGGAGGCCATGTTTGGTGTGACGAGGATTCGAACCTGCGACCCTCAGATTACGAGTCGAGTGCCTTAAGCACCTGGCCATGCCAGGCCCTATCAGTTGAAAGTAAGATACAGCAGTTTGGTTGTAATTGTGCATAAGCTCACACTGGTCTGCTTTCCGTGCTCTTCCCACCAGGGTATCGAAATGAGGTTTCTAGCTTTTAAGTTCGCAGACATACCGCTGTGCCACGGAAGGGCAAAATGCGGAAAAGGTTTATATTAAAAATTTGGTGAAAATATATATTCGTTTTTACGTGTAACCAAAAATATATTTGCAATTTGATTGGTTTGGAATTAAGCACAAAACTGCACAATGTGTAAGTCCGCAGACATACTGCTGTGCAACTGGTTGTCGATTTAGAAGTAAAATACAAATGAAGAATCAGATATTCATGTAACTTTTAACATGAGGAGAGAATTGTCCAGATGTTAACAATGCTGACAGGGCATATCTTAGTTCATTAACGAAATAATAATAACAGAATAGCGTTACTAATGGAAAATATCCAAGTTCTTCTAAGAAACTACCACAAAACATTTATTGGACACATGTCAGATAATGCGGTAATCTGACAGGAATTAAACTTTAGATCGTATATGAAAATGATTAAAATTAAAACAAATGTACAGTAGTTTTAATTAAACAATTAAACCTAAAATTGTCGAACCATAATTTTTAAATGTTGACATTTGAAAACATATTTTCAATATCTTAAAGCAGTGGTTCCCAAAAGTTCAGACTCGCATATGCACTTTTTTTTAAATTAAAATATCAGGCTTAATTTTTTTAAAAAAAGCTAAAAATCTAGTTACAAAAATTCATATATTTAATACTTACCCATTAATGCGAAGGATGCGACTGTTTTTTATGGCACCACTGATTATTATATGGTACCATTTTTGCCAATTTTAAGAAAAGAAAATACTGGCGACTCTATGTAGTTCAGTCTATAATTAAGGAGAGTATTATGTATATATATACAGGAAAATTTCAGATAGGTGTTGTCACACATTTTATGATTTTTTTTTTTCATTAATTGTGTACCATCGACATTAGCCCCATCTACCACAGTTTGAGAATCCCTAACTTAGAAGTTTACAATATTTTTGAGGCTTAATTTCTCCAGGTTTACTTAGCTGAGACAGATAAGATGTTTAATATATTCTAATTTCTAATAAATTAATAAATAAAAATTATAATTAATTTTCGACTGTGGACAAGAAATCACAAAATATATGAGATATGAGCATAATACATGAAAAGTGCGAAGCAATAAAGTTACAATGTATTGTTCATAATAATAAACCCTTCAATGAAACTTTAATAAACCTCTCAACATTTGATATCAAAACAACTTGTAAACATTAGTGAGAAAAACGATATTAATACAGATATTTTGTATCGTATAGATCAACACAAATAGTAAAATTGGTTTGTCCAACGTATTTGAAAATTATTCTTCCATAAATTACCAACAATTTGACTTTGTCAAATAAGATCTTTATTCATGTAATGCCAACAAAAGCTAATAAAATACATTTTTTTCCCTAAGCTTTTGTATATTAAAAGTTATCTGGTAATAAAATTAACTTACTAATTACTTCTCTACTGAAGGTGCCCTCTGCGGTGAATAAACTTATTCGGAGAGTGAAAAATAGAATCACATAAATAACAATATTGTTGTAATAAACTAAAGGCCTAATTAAGATGCAAGCAAGTTTTCAATCTATTAAAATGTAACAAATACAAATAGGTACTGATAATGATAATCAAAAATGTCAGTTTGAAATTGATATATTGTAGTAAATAACACCAGTCATACCGAAAAAACTACGTGTAATTTGTCAGTACTGGTATAAAATCAAGAAAATATTTTTACGTACATTTGTAATCCTATATAAATTTATTGTTTTTCGCAATAATCTGACTTAGATCACGACTTTGATATGAAATTATTGCCATCAGCATATTGTAATCTGAGTCTAAAACCACGTTGCTGGTTCACGTGCACCACATTAACCTCTCTAGAACCGAATTTGTAGCCAAAGCCAAGACAAATTCGGATCTACAGGGTAGATGTAGAGCACTAGTCCGTTATTCAGCGCCCTCTGGAAGCTTTAGGGTTAGTTGATTTATGAAATGATGTACACATGCATTCACACACACAATAGAACAAAAAGAAAAGCTTAGACTAATCATTTCTGTCACATTTTTTTAAACTACTGCTATGGTTCTTTAAAACCCTACCATTTCACTGTGTTCAAGCACGTCTTTTTCAAGCTGGATGTGTATCAAATGAAGATTACATAATCATGAGCGCCCCCTAGGCGTAATAAAACCTTTGAAGAAAAAGAAGAAAAAACTTATAGCTGGATAGACACTATGAATAACTGCTATTCTGCCTCCAGTGTTTTAATCAGTATTTAAATACTGTTTTGGAAACAAACTGGGTATTCAAAAGAATTAAAGAACAATTAATCACTGGTCTAGATTTCGCTGTAACAACGCCGAGCACAGCGGGGACACTCCTCACCTAGGCTTGCCTGTGGTGGGCCGCACAAATATAGTTGAAGGAAGATCTCGAAGTCCAGGTCTACACGGTTAAAAACTACAGAGACGTGGTGTGGATACCATACAGTAGATGCCTGTCTGCTGTGAATAGTGGATCTGCTTGAACCGTTGGTTTCATCACGAACAAATCGCTGGTATACTTCTATCTTCATCGGTGGCAAAATAAGATTTTAGAGCGATTTCGGACCCTTGACCTTCTTGTCATGAATCACTTCTGACAGCGCTAACGTCGCCATTTTGAACCGTTGTGATTTCTTGCTCGACGGAAACAAGGGAGACGGAATGACGCCTCCGACGCGGCAAGAGGCTGGCTGATAGCTAGAAGACACACCCAGAATGTTTAGACAGCATGTAACGTGAGCTACGTAACAGTGATATAGGTTTCTGTTTAAGTACTATCGATGCTATCTTATGTTATGGCAACTACAAGTATCGGTTAAATTATAAACACACTTTTAATTAAAGTCTGATTTTTTTAATACTGATATATATCTATGTCCAAATCTTAAAAGATGTCAGTCGTTTGTACGTAATAAGTGGTGATTTGCAGTTGTATTTTTAAGATTTATTGTTCCTTAAAATAACGAATAAAACATTTTATTATAATTTTCTCTGTTGATTCTTTGGATGTTAATTCTTGTCATAATACACTCCGTTTACTATTGCATTTACATTTATATTCGTAGCCATCGTCCTTTATTTACCTGTAAGTCAGGTTCTAACCTTGCTAAATCAGCAGAGGTGAAACATAAATAAATATACACAATAAATAAAGAAAAATTATATACCTTAAAGTTCCCCGCTTGTACAGAGGTTAAGTCTACGGATTTACAAAAGCTACAATCAGGGGTTTAATTCCCCTCCGTGTACTTCGCAGACAGCCCGATGTGGATACTATAAGAAAACGTACATTAAACTTTACGCTAATTTTCTTTTTACAGTACAATACTAATATACCACTTTCATTTTGTACAATATACTTAGTCTTTTATCAAACCTTTTTTAAACTAAAAACTAACCATTTTCAAACATACAAAATGTGTTTAGCATCTATTTGTTATTTTTTGCAATTATATTTTACCAAGCTTATGCTCGCCCTTTCAGCCGTGGGGGCGTTATGATGTGATGGTCAATTTTACTATTCGTTGGTAAAAGAGTAGCTGATTATGACCAGCTGCTTTCCCTCTATTCTTACACTGCTAAATTAGGGACGGCTAGCGCAGATAGCCCTCGTGTAGCTTTGCTCGAAATTCAAATCAAACCAAACTAAGCTCATGCGATTTTTTATTTTTTTATTTATGGTAATCGCTTACCGAATATCTCTCCACTAAAGTCACTGTTTCAAAACCACGTCTCCCCCCTTCCACTACCACATTGCGTTAGTGTTAACTAATCTTGTGAATGACTTAAATAAAATTCTTATTAATAATAGTTCACTTGTTTAATGTCATTTATACCCTAACAGTTTTTGTAATGAAAACTGATGGTATATATATATATGTATTTATATATACAGCACCGAAACCACCTCCATTCTTGCTGTTTCATACCATGCTATTAGGCAAAAGGCGCCGGCATGTCAGAGTAGTGTAGTTGATAGGTCGTAACATATTCGCCTTTACTCGCACTTATGAGTTCTCAGAATTAATGACTAAGTTTTGACACCATTTTTAAATACACAAATAATTTTTAATTACTTCTTATTAATCACCTGAAAAGACGCGAACTATGTTTTCATATTCAATCTTTATGATATCTCATACAAACGAAATTAAACAATTACTTTTTATGGGGTCACTGGCCTCGTATCGACACAGGTGTACACAAATGCCACCGATTTTTAACTGATCTCTTATTCAATATGTTTAATTTATATAGTGCCTTATTTCTTAGTTATTGTAGTTTGATTAACTTTAATGTCACTGTTGAGTGTAATTATTGTCCCATGGAAACAAAACACCACTGCAGCACTTGGAAATTAAAATATTCTACGTTATTTTTCTGTCACACTATGGTTTCATTCAAGTCATTCTGAACAGTACATTCCACCAGCCACCTCATAATTTTTGGCTTGTATTAGTTTCACTAGCACTTTACTTGCCAATTAAATCATTGATTCTTTTAGTATCCCGGAGGTAACTTACCTCCAAGTACGCTTCTATCATGAACATTACAAATATGCTATTCGTGTAGGGAGCTGACAAGACTAAAATATTTATACCAAATTGGAGGTTTGGTTTGAATTTCGCGCAAACCAACACTAGGGCTATCTACGCTGACCGTCCCTAATTTAGCACTGTAAGACTAGAGGGAAGGCAGCTAATCATCACCACCCACCGCCAATTCTTGGGCTACTTTTTTACTAGCGGCTGAAAGGGTAAACATCTTTTGTGTGACGAGAATTCGAACCAGTCACTTTCAAATTAGGAGTCAAGTGCCTTAACCACCTGACCATGCCGGGCCCCGAATTGGAGAGCATATAACAAAACTCAATCACAAAAGTTCTTATCAATTGTTTTAAAAAAATTCAATTAAACATAGTTTTGAAAGCATTTAACTACACTTGGTTTATAATTAGTCAATACAGTAACCATCGTTTACAGTTTTGCCTCATTTGTCTAATCATGAAAAAACTGCTGAAAATAATCTTAAAATAATTTACCACTTTTGTATAAATAAACATTACAAGTTTTATTCATAACAGAGTTACGTATATTTTTACATTGTTTTATCAAATGAACAAATTTATTGTCGGTGCAAAACTGGTGTTGTAATACATCGGACAGTCAAAATATCAAATAATCGTGATTATGTTAAAAACTATACAAAGCTATATTCGGTTTTATAATTTAATTTGTAATTTCTCCCAGTGACTCAGCATCAAGTATTAAGACTTACAACTTTAAAAATTGGTTTTTCGTTACTCGTGGTGGGCACAGCACAGATAGCCCATTGTGTATAACAATAAAAAGCACATTCATTTACAATGAATGACAAAGGAGATAATTTTTTTTATTAACTTAAGAAAACAACGTATAATTTTGCAAGTGAATTTTAACAAATATTTATTATTATTTAATATTATAAATTTTATCTTTTGTTGGATATTCTGCATATCGCGTTCAGCGTAATCTTAAGTTACTCTAGTATATCGTTAAACATTAGCTTCGACTTTCCCGAACAAGTAATACGTAGACAATTACTGACGTATACTTTAAAAATATTGTGCAGACTCTAAGTTATGTCACATATAGTTAAAAGGGACAAATAATTCGAAAATAAAAAACACGCGTAAGATGTAATTTTTAGATATATTTTATCTGATCTGATTGCCACTTTTTAATGTAGTAAAATCTTTTTTGTTCTCTTAATCAGACATTGTCACTAGAAATTACGTAAATATTAAATGTTAGATGGTATACGTTATATTTGACAATATCAAATGATCCAAAACTGTACACTACGTATACTAATATTATTTAAGAATAACTCATTGGTAGAAATATGACAAAAAACGTCTAGTATATATATAAATTTTCATCAACATATATACTGAGCTTCGGTGCACATATTATCATTATAAAAAACACTTAAGTTTTATAATCAGAAGGAAACTGAAAAATTGGTGATTATAACTTAGGTGACAATTAATATATACAGTTTTAACAACAGGTTAAGCTAATGATGTATGGCCTCAAACTGTCACAGGAAACTAAAATATGTGTGAAGGTACCAATGAAATTAATCTTTCAAAGCAACAGAGCCAAAACTTAAGATCTCGGTTGTCACTTGAGAGAAAGAGAACCTAGATTTAAGACCTAGATTACCAGTTGGCAACAGCAGGATCCAAGTTAAGATGTAAGTTAAAATGAATGGGCAACAGCAGGACCCAGATCAAGATGTAAGTTATCAGTTGGTATAGAGAAAATTAGAGAAAATTTATGCTTGTGCAATAACTTCAAGAACAAACTACTTATGTTTATGAGTGGAAAGTAAATTACTGTTAAGAACACAGTATGTTGTAATAAATAGATAATCAATCAAGGACGTTCAATCTTCTTACAATACGTGCACTTGTCATACAAAACAAATTTATTTAAAGATGTTCAGTCTTGTTGCAATACGTGTAATTGTCATACAAAACAAATTTATTTAAAGATGTTCAGTCTTGTTGCAATACGTGTAATTGTTATTCAAAATTAATTTATCAAATACTCAATAAACAGATTAGTCTAAGTTAGCCTGATCAATAGTTGGAGGAAGGAATGCATGGTAGAATGATCACCCAGCTAATGATTAGATGGTTGTAATAAAAATAAACAAAACTGATAAATTCAAAGACTACCAAATATATAAAACTGGCAGAAATACCAACTAAAAAGTAACTGATGAGATAGATTGTTACTACTGTGGGCCATCTATGCAATATCAAAAGATGCTTATTCGAAGAAATAAAATACAAAAGTATATAAGAATAATTTATCAAAATCTGATTCTTTATTGCTTTTCGTACATTAGGAGGCTAATTAAGTCATGAAATCGCTACAAAAAAAACGCGATATAGCGAATACATTTTAGAGAAATAAAATTTATTTACAAATAGTATTTCCAAATTGAGTTATCAATATCTAGCTACCTGAAATTACTGTTCTTCATTGTATAAGAAAGTGCTGAAGCTAAAGGTAAAACTTGTATTTCAGAAGCATTATTCCGGTATAAAATGCTCATCCTTCTTCGATAAAAAATAAATGGATCCTCTCAATGTTTTACATTTTTTTCAATATATGTATTTATTTATACATAAAGCACAAATAGTGCATTGTGTAGCAAAATACTCCTGGACATATTCACATACTGCTTGGCCGAAGTTAAATTAGTATTTTGTTATAAGGCATCAAATGAATGAGTGACCATTAAGCGACGTTCTTTAACCGATGCAATGACAATTCTGATATCATAACAATATTGTTTATGTTTCATTTCCAATGAGTTGCTTTTATACGGTTTCTTAAACGAATTTCTAGAAAGTACATTTTATTCAAATAAACAAGCGACACATCAAGCCTGGTATAAATTTAGGCCACTAGAGATACGTTTTTCTTTTTCTTTTTTTGAGCTATAAAGACTACCCCCAATAGCTCAACAATCCCCCTGATGGCTTGTAATTTTGTTTTTTGTTTTTTTTTGTTTTTGAATTTCGTACAAAGCTACTCGAGAGCTATCTGTGCTAGCCGTTCTTAATTTAGCAGTGTAAGACTAGAAAGAAGGCAGCTAGTCATCACCACCCACCGCCAATTCTTGGGCTACTCTTTTACCAACGAATAGTGGAGTTGATTGTAACATTAAAATACCCCCACGGCTGAAAGGGCAAGCATTTTTGAGGGGACGGGAAATTGATTCCAAGACTTGCAGATTACGAATCAAGCGCCCTAAACAGCTGGCTATGCCGTGCCAGCCACTAATATATAGTTGCAGAAGAATTCCACGCTACTTTATTAAAAACCTCTATCAGTATAAAATATATTTTGAAGAATTTGATATACGTTTCTAACTTTCAACAACCCAGAATATATGTATAATAATCAGTGAAATGGCACATGTAAACGTTTTGTGTAAGTCAATATCAAATTTACTTGAATAAACGCAAATGTCGTAAATACATGCTTTAAAATTTACTGATAGAAATATTAGCACACTATTTGAAAATTATTTATCCTACTGTGAAAATAACTTCTAAAGCAAAATTTTACTTTTAACAAACTATAAAAATAATTTGATCACCAACTTATTAAGCTCATAAATATTTAAATAGCATTAACAAAATTAAGGGTTTGAGGTATCTTTTTTTTTTCTTTGTTACTTCTGTTATGTGTGAACCGGTGTGCTAGTTGTTTTGTCAGATTTAAATGATATTTTGTTAGAGTTACTTTTATACTATTTCTCAATGTTTCGAAACGTAATACATAAAAAGTGACAGATCAAATCATCTGTATAAAAGACGTGTAAGATTTATGTGTTTTTCTAAACAATAATTGCTTTTTACTTGTTAAACTGTTCAAATTAAAAATACAAATGAAAAATAATTTTAACTTTTTATAACAACACTAATTCACTTACAAATTGCCCCCGCTAGTACAACGGTAAGTCTACGGATTTACAATGCTAAAATCAGGGGTTCGATTCCTTTCGGTAGACTCACACACACTTACAAATCCTGTTTCTCAGTCTGTGGTGACATCTATAGTATAATGCACATTTTAAAGAAATTCATTACGGGGGTCTTTTTGTGTGTGTTTTCTTATAGCAAAGCCACCGAGGAGAATCGAACCCTTGATTTTAGCTTTGTAAATTCAAAGACTTACCTCTGTCCCAGCAGGGAACAGAGGCTTTATTATAATTATATTTAATTTTTTTCATACCCTTTCTTACACTTAGAATAGATATGCTGAATTATACTCATCTCTGTTTAGTAATGTGTAATTTTCCATGAAAATATTTTATATTGTGTATTGAACTATTAAAACTGGGGGAAAGAGACTGAAAATATTTTTAAAGCTGTAATAATGATTGAGCATAATCATGAATTCTAATATATTACATAATAAACGCTGATAACAAATATTACATGCATTGTATGATTCACCATAACAAAAGAATTATAAGGCATTTAGGTTTTTATTTTGTGCATGAGTTTTATCCATTGCAAGGACGTACCAATGAAAGCATTCACAAACGTTAAGTTTTACGTTAAAATACAAACAAGGTTATTTCAGTGTAAAATAATTTGGGATTTATGGGGGCAATAAAAACCTTAAAACAGAGAAACGTAAAACATGTTCATGGCGTAACTAAGAATCAGTAAAAACAAAAGACGACAATTAATAGTCAGGGAGCTATGAAACTTGTTTTCAAAAAAGTCTTTAATAAGAATAGGTGTAAGAAATTATAGATTAATAACCGGAGATTTACATGAAACTAAAAGAGAGAAGACAAAGTTGAGAGATTACTAAATATGTACAAATAATCAACATTATATTCTAAACATCTAAAATCATGTTTTATTTCGAAACGGGAGTGTTTAAATTGCTCAAGTAAAACTGAGATTCAAATAAATCTTTAAATAGAAAACACAACATGATTTTGTGACTAGAATTGATATGAAAATATTTTCTAGCCTTCTCTTCTTTTTTTCTCAGTGAATGTTTAATCATGTTTTTTAAACTCCTTTTCTATACTGACGAACATCACAATTACATACTATACAAACATTTTCTCTATCAGAACTTAAAATGTTACAGATTCAGATAGTTCTTCATAAGGATATATATCCTCTAAGTGAAAATTCAGTTGGTGGCTCGTTAGTACTTTTTATCATAATTTTGTTTTAGTTACTGTTGCTGGATATACATTGATGTAATTACACAAATGTTACATACTTATGTGCTTTAATGTTATGAGGATTATAGTGGCAAACAACAGGTAATGAGCTGCCCAATTTCTTATACTTACTTTCATTGAATTTCATTGGTTTTACTATTTATAATACCTTCCTGGGGTTTATGTCTTAAATTGTGACTAGCCTAAATCTACTGATTTAGCTGAACCTAGTAACGTAATATTAGGATTATGTATGGGCCTGGCATGGCCAAGCGTGTTAAGACGTGCGACTCGTAATCTGAGGGTCGCGGCTTCGTATCCCCGTCGCGCCAAACATGCCCGCCCTTTCAGCCGTGGGGGCGTTATAATGTTATGTTCAATCCCACTATTCGTTGGTAAAAGAGTAGCTCAAGAGTTGGCGGTGGGTGGTGATGACTAGCTGCCTTCCCTCTAGTCTTACACTGCTAAATTAGGGACGGCTAGCACAGATAGCCCTCGAGTAGCTTTGTGCGAAATTAAAAACAAACAAACAGGATTATGTATGGAAATTTTATCAGCAACAAAGGTACCGAACTGATGAGTCGATTCATTTAATCAGTATATAATTTACCCTTATAGTATACTTATTTATTATATTATTTATCGTTGAATGGATTTAATTAACCTATTAAGCAAATAGGTGAAACCAATTAAATTTTTGAGTGGAAATTAACTTCAACCTTTCAAACCTACATTCCTTTTGGTTACCCTACCAATCAAACGTTATTGGTGCAACATTTGCTTTTGAAATTAATATTGATACTTTGAAATTAAACATTAAAATTATTCAGTGAGGTTTCCCCCAAAACACATGCTTTCCTAACGATTTCATTTTAACACCTTACTTTAATCGGTATCAAATGTTTTATAGTTCACTATGAATGAAAGACTTCATTAAAAGCACCTTTTGGACAATTTAAAACTACAATTAAATTGTAAGGAAAACACCACAAACCATATGTATAAACTTGCATAAGACTATGTTCTGCTTTATCTATATTCGGGGTTTGAGCACTGAATTCAGACATCTAATTGTCGAATCGCTGACTAGGGACAAACTGAAAGACAGGGGGAAATATCGTTTGGAATCAATATATCTGTGTATGGAAAGTTATTCTTTCTTTACTTCAAACATGCTTGATTTGCACAAGGATTAGGGAAGTTACATTCTTATTTTAATGCCTATAGTACACATACATTCAATCAAAAACTCTATGGTTTCTTATGACTCGGTACACTTAACTAAAGGCTCAACTGAAATATTTATGGGATTACAGAATGTAGGATTGAGTGTGCTGTCATTAAAGTTGTGGTTGTTTCTTAAACACAGTACACCCGAGTATAACTGGAATGTTTTCAGAACAAACGTTACGTATATATCTAAAACATTGCAGAAAATATGAGTCTAAACAGAAGTTATAAGTTTAAATATAACGTTTACTATTAATTTCTTTTTGTTTTACGTTATAATTTTACCTTACGAATAGAATAAAACTTAAACAATAGTTTAGCTTCGTGCACTATACAAAATGGTTATATCGAATGGACATCCATAGGTATGAGAAACTTTGTGACATCAGAATATTATATACATAAACTCGTACCTAAAATCGTCAATGATGTTTTTATACATCCACTGTTGTATATAATTTGCATTGACTAATATTATTTCAATTGTATTGCATAGGATCTATACTATTCAAATATAGAATATAATATCAGTAGCAAATAACTAATTTATTTAAACTAATCTAGTGTAAATAATAAATTTCGTTTTTACTAATTTTCAATACTATAAAGAAGTGTTAGAACAAGAAAATATATTGTCATATTGACATTCTTTCAAATACGGGAGGCAGTGTGGTGATTGGGAGAAATTTCCAAAATAGATGAAATAATAGCCAGCACAAGTATTATCACATAATAATTCGTTATGACATATCCAATGATCTGCGTATTATTGGTAAAGAATTCTACTATCAATAAAATAATGACCCAAAACACTCATCCACCATATACAGGAATTACTTAGCTAAAATATAAGCTACTGGAGTCATTCAAAGGATGTAATAGCCCCCACAGAACTCCGATTTCAACCCAATTAAGCAGATCTGGGATTTGATAGTGTATTAGAGACATTTGAAGTAAAATCCCAAAGAATATTTTTATTAAATATATTGTAACAATGCCTGGAAGACTGTCTACAGTTATTAAAGCAAAAGGGGGACACTTACAATATTAACAGTTTACTGAATTCAAGCATTTTTGTAAAGTTTATATTGTAACAAATATGAAGATCGATGAAATGTTGATGTCCACTCGTAGTTTACCTTCCATTGTTCTTTGAAAAAAGCCTTTGTCCTAACACGTTTCCACAGTACTTATAATTTCTATAGATAGCATGCAAAATATTGTTTTATATTATTAGTGGTGAGTGAAACACTATAGATTAAATCTACACAAACTATATCCCACCAATATGTGAGATCTAGCTTGTTTATTTGTTTCTTTTCTTAAGAAGATGGTGAGCTGCAAATTAAACAACAATCGTCTGCTGCAACAGAAATAGCGAATTGAAAAATATATTAACCCTTTAAATCATCCTTTCTTCACTTAAGTTTATATTTTGTTGATGAAAAGAAATTCACAAATAAATAGTTAACTATTGTAAAACGAACAGTAACATGGTTAAATATATCATTTGTTGTCAAGTTCCCATGTATAGCGTATCCATTACATTTAAAAGCATATTAGATATATATCAACAACGTGTACTGTAGCTCAGTGGTTCCCAAACATATTTGGTTTGAGGCTCCTCCCTAAATCCCCGTCATATTACCTCGTTTCATCAAAATGTCCATTATTTTACACCTAAGTAAGCTGAATATATATTTGCATAGATTCATGCTTATATTTGATGAGGAAGAAGACATATTGTTATGAAATGTCTAAAGCTACTTAGTTTTTAACGGGTTATCAACAAGAAGACAAACAAGTCATAGCTTAACTACTTATTGAAATGAATAAGAAAATTATTCAGTGCAAAACAGTCGAACTTTGTTCATCTTTTCCTTTTCTAAAATTTAAAGATTTTAGATGTTTAAACTTAAAAAAAAAAATTAAATCATTTCGAATGGCCCAGTATCATTTTTAAACAGGTAAAGTAATAAGTTTTTTACTTTTGAGTATTTTTGCGTGCATATCCATGAAATGATTAAATGATATTTATAATTAGATCATACAATATATTTATTTAAGCGTTATGACATATCTTGAATCAGGTTATACAGAGAGATGGAATACATTATATTAAAACAATATAAAATATTCAAATATCTAAATCATGTGACAAACATAGCTGATATAACGGATGTATCAGATCTATATCTCAACATTGTCGTTTCGTAGGTACTGTGATGTCACCGAAGTTGATCACTTTGGATAAAATATTTAATAGCCCTATCTGACGCAAAATATTCATACGCTCAGATCATGAAGATGAATTTATGTTGAGAATTTAGAAAAAAAAAAAGGAATATGAATTAACTTGAGGTATCACGACCATCCAAAAAGAGATCTGCAACAAGTTGTATTCCAGCTGTGGTAAGCAAAAGGCGATGTTTTATAACAGATAGAGAACACACTGATTAATGATAAAAGCTGTCTACGTGTCCCCAGCAACAGTACGAAACATCATCAAGAAGAATATTTGTGTAGAGAAGCGACACAAGTTGATTCTGCAACATGTCAATTCAACCGCTATGTATACTTCAAGGCATTAAAAAATGAAACAGGTATTCATGCTGCCTGATGGACACCTGTACTGGGCAAAAGTATTTATCCGCACTGGATATGACAGATGCAATGTGGTTGGGTTATCATTATTTTTCTCTCCCTCATGGGTTTTTTAGAACTACTAATACAGTTTCTCTTGTTGATGCAGTAGTTACTTAACCCTCTTTTGGAACAAGCAGATTAATTTGCTAGTTCGCCAGTTTTCCTGAATGATAGTGAAGCTAATTCATATGAGATAATAATAACAACACACCTTTATTTAAAAAGGTAACTCATGTTATTCATAATATACGCTAATTCTGATTTGTAAATTATTTAAATGAACTTTATACAAAATTAAAAAACAAATTACAATCCAGTTTTATTGTCCTTGTGTAGCTTTACGCGAAATTCAAAACAAACAAACAAACACAATCGTTAGACAGAGCATAACCAGACGTAACTAAATAGGCTTTATATTACTTTTCTGAAAGGGAACAAAATGTGGATTTCTGTTTCAAAATTAAAGTTGCAACATCTTGTATGAGTATATCAGATGTAGTTGAACTGAATAAATAAATGGCAGCTTAACATACTGTTCATGTTCTTAGAGTAATAATACATGATGACTACACAATGACGATTTACGTTCCCACAATGATAATCGTTAGGTCTAGCAGGAAGTGTTGTTACGGTTCGATTCGTGACATTAAATGAGTCTTTTTATATGAGGTGTCGTCTGTATAAATTACTTTTGTTCCCCCGTGAACAAAGAATTAATTGGCCATTTTAGTATGTTTTATTGCAACCGTTCACATTTTTCTTAGGTTTTATGGCAGGTGCTCACACTGAGTTAATGGGGAACCTTCCCTTGTAGAATAGTTAAATCACAAACTTTCAACCTATAAGCTAAATGTCAGTATGGTAATGAGTGCAAACAATTCTACTTTAAGCAGTATCCTGACTATTGAATTGTCAAACAATTCAAACACGTGGGAGGCTGAAGTCATTACTTGAAACATCACATGGCAAAAGCCATTTCTTTGTAGTTTCAAACTAACTCCTATAAAGCGTTTTATTGACTTTACTTCCTTCTTAGATTCCAACTTGAAAAGGTTAATAAATTAACTTAAGATGAAGCCTGTAACGAATTAATTAAACAAAGTTCAGATGGCTTTTCAAGCAAATAATCTTAAGCAGGATTTTTTTGGTTATATCTTCAAGAAATCTGGAACAACAACGACAACGAAAGTCTATCCATCAATATAAAAATACGGTAACAAGTGATTACAGCATTTATTTTTAGTTTGAAAGACATTAGGTTTGTTTGTTTGAAGTTAAGCACAAAGCTACACAATGTGCAATCTGTGCTCTACCCACCATAACTATCGAAACCCCGTTTCTAGCAATGTAAATCCGCAGACACACCGTTATGCTACTGGGGACGAAAGACACAAATAAAGATTGTTGATAAAGAATATGTCTACAAAAATATTAACTTTATAAACCAAATTAAAAATTATCGTGACTGATACTGCTATAGAGCCGAGCAGATAGTTAGTATCTCATATTTATGTTTTCGTCTTTCATTTAAATAAATATACCTCAAGTGTTTTTTTTCTTTTCTTTTTATATTTTCGTATGCTTTCTGGTGAGTTATATTTCAATACAACTGAAACAATAATCATATTTGAACGTTATACAAACGTAAAGTATCGTGTGAATACAAGATCATCAGTATTTCAAAAAGTTTTATTTAACCAGAAACATGTTAGTTGAGAATAGATTGTATAGAAAGGACGATAATTATAAATAATAATGTGTAGATGATCTAAAATAGAACCAAAAAAGAGATAGGATTCTTAGACTGTTTGTTTAAATACCTCAGTATAATGAAGATTAGTTAGATTTTTATGTATTTGTAATATCTCATTAACTTGGTTTTGGTTCTTTGTTATAGTTACATATTATATTTTGATGAAAATGTTTTTTTCTTCACGCTTCTGTACAAAAATGCATTCGTCTAAAGTAAACACAGAGTATAGATTTCTAACTCTCGATTTTTCCCAGTGTTTTTTTTTTTTTCCATTTGCACGATTTTCTATAAACACGTATACACAAGTATATATACCGTTCCACTAACTTGAGTGGCATTCTAAAAATAGTTTTCATTTTCATCATGTATTCGTAAACATAACATTTAATATGGTCTCCTATCATCACATAACATACTGTTTACTTTAATTTGATGTTATTTCACGAATAAAACAAACATTATTCATGACTGATTGTAGGTTTTTTAAACAAACAACCAGTGTTACAAGTTAGCGGGTATTTCTGTGCTTGTTAAATACATTATATAAGTTTTTGTTGTTTTTTTATCGCAACACCACTTATGATCTGTCTACGGATTTTAGTCTGTAACCTTACTTCTGAGCCATTGTGGGACAGTTCGAAAAGTTTACCATTACATTTAAATTTGGTTATTTTTTTAACGATGATTAATTTTTATTATTTAAAACATAATGAATTTAATTACCAAATTAAACTCCCAGATTGTTACTTCTCATTACAAAAATTTAGCTGAAATGCGATTAATTTACTACAACGCATGTTCAATGTTTAACTGAACCAGAATTGCTTTCCATCGTGCTAACAAATGAAATATAAAACGTAATCTATGGGAATGGAACTTCTCACATGTGGACGAGACATGTATGACTTTAAATATAGACCAGTGTGTTTTCTGTATTACACTCAAATATGCATAATCTATTTAAATTTGTGATAATACTTAAAAAATTAAAGAAAAACAGTAACTTACATTAAATATTAGTTTTCTGCTCTAACTCTTGTAATGTGATCTATTATTTGAGAACATGAATTTTTCATCTTGAAAATATATATCATGTAAATATAGATATATTCCAAAAAAGATTGCTATATGAAGAATGTTAAGTTTCAACTGGTTCTTCCAAAATACAACCCTATGGATGTTTTTTGGTTATCCATTAACATGTATTACAAGTAGAAAATGTTTCAAAGAGAAAGAAGACGGAAGTTCTAAAACAATACTGCAAATACGATGCTTTGTAAATTACTTTTCTTATACGACACTGAATTTGACAAATCTGTAGTTTTATTTATTCTATAGACTTGATTTTATTGTAATGTGTTTGACTTTCATAATACATTTATTTCACGAGCTAAATTAATCATAATAACGAACATGCGTAGAAATATGTTTCTTATCCATTACGATGATTTTGTAAAATATAAATTCAGAGATTTCGAAAACAATATTATAAATATTAATATATTTGGTATGAAAAACTATTATCAAATTTTTTGACATCTTAGTCGGATATATTTTTGTTAGCAAATGCTGTATTGTCTTAATGTTTTTAAACACTAATTAGTAACGTATTATATAGGTATTAATCGAGGTTTTCTTTTATCATTAATAGGTGGTCAATTTTTGTGGACGCTGGTGATAGTAGACCGTCATGGCCAGGTGTTTAAGGTGCTCGACATCTGAGGGTCTCGGGTTCGAATTCCCGTCACGCCAAACATACTCGCTTTTTCAGCCATGTGGGTAGTAATGGTCAGCTGCCTTCCCTCTAGCCTTCCAGTACTAAATTATTGACGGTTAACACAAATGACCCTCAAGCAGTTTCGCACGAAATTCAAAACATACCAAACAAACCCAACAGTGGTGATTACTCAGTGATGTCGAGAAAACCCAATTGTAGAGAAATATATATGCAAAAACGGCTCGTTTGGGTTGAGAAAATATTTTGCATAGAAGAGCGAACAACGTTTCGACCTTCTTCGGTCATCGTCAGGTTCACAAAACAAAAATAAACCTGACGATGACCGAAGAAGATCGAAACGTTGTTCGCTCTTCTATGTAAAATATTTTCTCAACCCAAACGAGCCGTTTTTGCATATATAGTGGCGATTACTGATTATGTACGGTATAGTAGAGTGGTTCCGTATGAATCAGTTGCAAGTTCATAATGTCATATTCAGCTAATACCAAAAAATCATTTTTTAAACATATTTCAGGGACGGCTAGCGCAGATAGCCATAATGTAGCTTTGCGCGAAACTCAAAAACAAAACAAAGACTCCTCAGAGTACAACATAATTCGAGTTATTTTTCTGTAGATAATTTCCACGATGAATTTGATGACTGTCGTTGGATCTTATTTAAGGCTTTGACAGGGAATCAAACAAATAAAGAAGTTATCTCTAATGGTCATTTCTTTTAAATTTCCATACAGTTGTTTCTGCTTATTTCTTTCATTTAAACAATTATAAGTAAAACTTCTACTTTTTATATCTACAATATTTCCAAAACCATTCATAGAAAAACAATTGCTTTGATTCCATTCTTCATATTTCAATAATTGCCGTGGGCTTAATGTACATTTTAGTAATTCATTACTTGAATAACTACTAAAATAATTTTTTATAACTTTTCAAACATTCTTTCGAACAACAAATCTTACAGTAAAAGTACATGAAATAAAGGGAAAGTTTTTAACTTCCAAAACCGCTTGATTTTTGGATTTCTGTATTTGTAATTACAATGATGAAAACGTTTTAGCTCATTAGTATAACAGTCAGAAGTTATTTCAACTTAACTTTAGAAGAATATACTCACAATGCTGGTTTAGTGAACTGTTTATTCATTCTTTTAAATGTCTCATATAACTAAAAGGATTTGTTTGAATACGAGTGTAGAGCTAGTTTTATATCAGTAGAATGAGAATAAAAGTAACATTTCAGATGCATTTCATTGAAGAAGTTTCAATCTGAAAAAAATATTTCATCCTCTTCCCCTGATAAGTTGTTTTGTAACTTCATTCACGCTATTATCATGAAAATACTACTTAATTATATAACATAAGTAATAATTATTCAGTATGAGAAGCGGAAAAAAAATTGAAATTTGAAAATTTTGCAACAATCTCAGAAAGAAGCTTTTAAAGTCGAGACACTTTAGATATTGCCTGTACTAAATCACTGTAAGTGTTTACAACCTGCCTGGATATTGTCTTAATCAAATCACAATAAATTTGTACTGCCTGGTTGGGTATTGTCTGTATTAAACGACTATGTTTACTACCTGGTTGGATATTATCTGTATTAAATCGCTGTAAGTATTTACTTAAAATTTAACATCTTATGGTATTAAAAGGTATTTCAGAAGCTTCTTTTCTTATTCCACCCTCTGGTGTTGTGGCTGGAAAGTATAAATTTGGATGTGCTAGTGGAGGGACAATTTTAACATACAGCACTTGAATTTTATCAGTCATAACACTTCAACAACCTAAAGATAAGACATTAGGATTAATTATTTTTATTTAAATAAATTAATTTCAGCTTTTTTGTTAATTTGACAATAATAGACTTGTTTCAAAGGATTTTGCAGAGACAAAAGTTTAAATATTGGCATTAAAACAGTTATTTATATTGATATTTCTTGTCATAATATAAATTGTTGTATGGTTATGAAGCTATTTGTCTAACCTTTCGCAATGTGAACTATTACAAGCTTATGTAAAGCAGACAGGACAATGAGGTAGCATCACGGACTTCTTTTAAAGCAGCTGTTGTAATGTATATTCAATGAAGCCTAAAAGCCAAATCGGAATTGGAGTTTTGGTATAATGCGTTAAAAATAATCTTGTAAAACCGAAGTAATGTTTCATCAACGTATAAATATTCCTTTCAACACTTTATTGGATTACCTAGCTGTGTGACATAAAGTAAGTTAAAGCAAAGATTTTTCTGAGAACAATGATTTGAATCTTTACCAAAACAATATATAAAGAATTCAATTTCTGAATATCCTCCTCGACGCAGCAATTTCTTTATACAAAATCAATGTGTGTTTTTTCTATATTCCCTTCTGACATACACATGACGATGCTTTTTATTGATCATTAGAAAATTAAAAAAAGACAGCATTAAGTCCACTAATGAACTAGCTTTTCTGCGATATGTAAAATGTAAACAAACAATATTTTTAATATAAATACAAATGAGCCAAGTAGTTACTATAAAAGCATTTCTTTTTCTCGGAAAGCCTAAAATTTAATGGCAATGTGAAGTGGTTATGATATAAGATAATATTTTTAAACACTTTTACATTTCGTCAGAACCCAGAATAAGTCATTAGTTATTATTGTTTGAACATTAGACAATACTTGATAAAGCAGCTATCTTAAGAGTTAAGATTGTCGTGTAACTATCGTATCTTGAACTTTAGTGCATGCTATACATAGGTTGAAGATATTACAGTAAAAACATTTTAGTGCATAACCTAAGTTGGCAACGTGGTGAGGCTCCAAAATCCTTTTACTATAATATCTTCAACCTATGCATAATATGTAAAAGTGTTTAAAAATATTATTTTATATTGTGACCTTTTCACATCACCAGAATATCTTTTATTGCGAACGATTTGTTTTAAGGTTATCATGTTCAAAACACACCACTCCTCCCCGAGTTCTTTCCATAATAAATTCAGTGTACGAGGACAACGATTTCCAAGCACAAGTTTCAACAGTCAGGTTGAGGATTGACAAGCATTTCTTCGCATTCATTCTCCAATGACCCGGCATGGCCAAGTGTGTTAAGGCGTGCGACTCGTAATCTGAGGGTCATGGGATCCCATCTCCGTCGCGCCAAACATGCTCGCCCTTTCAGCCGTGAAGGCGTTATAATTTGACGGTCAAACCCACTATTCATTGGTAAAAGAGTAGCCCAAGAGTTGGCGGTGGGTGGTGATGACTAGCTGCCTTCCCTGCAAAATTAGGGACGACTAGCGCAGATAGCCCTCGAGTAGCTATGCGCAAGATTCAAAATAATAATAACTGTAATACATTGTCCGACCACACGTGTTCTGATCATGTCATGGAGTCTCCTCAAATATTATTTCTCGGTTAACAAAATTTCCAAGTGAAGATAAATTAATTGGAAATTTGAACAGAAAACACCTTATTGCTCTTCTAGTTATTATACGTTAATATTTTATTTTTATTTTTTTGTAAACGTAAAGTGGTTATTAAAAAATTACTTGAATGATCTTACGTTTGTAATGCCGAACGAAACTTTAACAATATATATACAGTTATGTGAAATAGTTAGGACACCCTATGAAAGCCTATGTATTTTTGTAACATTTTTGGATATATAGATATTTAATCTCAATTTTAACAATACCGAGAGATTATAGGAATATAACTAAACAATTAAAACTGAAGAAAAGACTTTTCAAGATCTTCTGTACATGTAATTCTACAAAAATGCATATTCTAAATGAGGAAAGAGGTAGGACAACCCCACATTTATTCCCACTTAAAATGGCTCAACTCACACACAGGTGTGTCACACCAGGTGCACATGATTAGAAGATCGTTACTCAGCATTTTAAATGAGGCTTGCCCTATTTAAACCTCAGACATTTAGTTTGGTGTGCTCCTGACTGTTGAAGTGAGAGTGAGCACCATGGTGAGAGCAAAAGAGCTGCCTGAGGCCTTCAGAAACAAAATTGTAGCTGCTTATGAATCTGGTAAGGGATTTAAAAAGATCGCAAAAGATTTTGAAATCAGCCATTCCACTGTTCGGAAAATAGTCAACAAGTGGAGGGCTTTCAAAACAACTGCCAACATACCCAGGTCTGGTCGTCCAAGCAAGTTCATCCCGAGAGCGGACCGCAAGATGCTAAAAGAGGTCTCCAAACACCCTAACATGTCATCACGGGACCTACAGCAGGCTCTGGCTACTGTTGATGTGAAAGTGCATGCCTCTACAATTAGTAAGAGACTGCACAAGTTTAATTTGCATGGGAGGTGTGCAAGGAAGAAACCTTTGCTCTCCAAGAGAAACATCAAGGCCAGACTGAAGTTTGCCAGAGAGAATGTAGACAAAGACCAGGACTTCTGGAATAATGTTCTTTGGACAGATGAGTTCAAAATTGAATTATTTGGACACCAGAACAGAGGACATGTTTGGCGTGAAACAAATGCAGCATTCCAGGAAAAGAACCTCATATCAACTGTAAAGCATGGAGGTGGAAATGTAATGGTTTGGGGTTGCTTTGCTGCAGCATGACCTGGACAGTTCACAATCATAGAATCCATCATGAATTCTACTGTGTATCATGAGGTGCTTGAGGATCATGCGAGACCATCTGTAAGAAAATTAAAGCTGAAGCGGACCTGGACCCTGCAACACGACATTGATTCAAAACATACCAGTAAATCCACCAAGGACTGGCTGAAAACTAAGAAATGGAGAGTCCTGAAATGGCCGAGTCAAAGCCCAGATCTCAATCCCATTGAGATGCTGTAGGATGATTTGAAACTAGCTGTACATGCAAGAAACCCCTCAAACATCTCACAGCTGAAAGAATTCTGCATTGAAAAGTAGGGCAAACTTTCTTCAGACCGATGTCAGAGACTGGTAGATGGCTACAAGAAGCGTCTCACTGCAGTTATTTTAGCCAAATGGGGTAACACTAGTTATTAGGGGGTAGAGTGTCCTGACTTTTTCCTCACTTAGAATATGCATTTTTGTAGAATTACATTCACAGAAGATCTTAAAAAGTCTTTTTTTCAGTTGTTATTGTTTAGTTATATTCCTATAATCTCTCAGTATTGTTGAAATTGAGATTCAATATCTATATATCCAAAAATGTTACAAAAATACACAGGCTTTCATAGGGTGTCCTAACTTTTTCACATGACTCTATATATTGATACCACCTTAAAATATCATCAATTTCTATATATTTACAACTCTATTCCAAACACAAGAGATATACTAATAATTCTGTTTTACTTATTTCATCTTTCTAAATGTTAATATCCTAATACAGCCATTAAAGTAAATAAAACAAAGAAAGAATCGTTGTGCCTCTTTTCTTCAGTGCAGCTTTGAAGAAGACAGTTTTAACACGGTGTTAAAATAAACATATCAAATCAATCACTGAGCCATTGCTTAACAAAGATCTTTCACTTACATTAAACAACAACATTTGTTTGTTTGGGAATTTCGCACAAAGCCACTCAAGGGCTATCTGTGCTAGCCGTCCCTAATTTAGCAGTGTAAGACTAGAGGGAAGACAGCTAGTCATCACCATCCACCGCCAACTCTTGGGCTACTCTTTTACCAACGAATAGTGGGATTGACCGCAACATTATAAACCCCCACGGTTGGGAGGGCGAGCATGTTTAGCGCGACGCGGGCGCGAACACGCGACCCTCGGATTACGAGTCGCACGCCTTACGCGCTAGGCCATGCCGGGCCTACAACAAAAGCAGGACTCAGTGTTATCGTGAACAAATATGCAGTTTATGGAGACCCCCTCTTAATTATGAGTTACATCCATGTTTAACATGATATGTTGAAACCACTTTTAATAATCTAAATTTGTGATGCCACAGTCTCCACGAGATAATAAAACGTTTCTTCTTCGATCGTAATTCATTTGTCGAGGAATATCATCTGCTATTCATTCCCACGTGACTTTATAGGAGTATATTGACTAATAAGATGTTCAGCTTCATTCCTAAGATACTCAATCTGGTAGTGTTTACTAAAGAAGATTACGAAGTCGCTATATTTTTCTTCAGCCATTTTGGATGGAGTGGACTTTACATTATAATACTAAAAAATGTTAAACAAATAAAAATGTACGATTATTCGGTGGGTTATAATGGGCATGAAAGCGTAGATACGAGGGCTGTTCAAAAAATACGCGGACTGTTTGAATTGCGCGGCTCTAGTTGGTTCCAGGGGAATCCGCTTGGTGTCGCTAGGTACGCACAGATCAGTTGATTACGACGCCATTTCCCGATTGCAGATATCTTCATTTGTGTATTAGCTACGCGGTTTTAAGTGAAGTGCGATTTTTTCGTTTGGCGGATTTCAGAATGAATGACCTGAAGGAGCAACGACTTGCTGTGAAATTTTGTGTTAAACTTGGAAAATCTGCGACTAAAACTTTTGCTATGCTTAACACAGCTTACGGTGATGTTGCTATGAAGCGTACGGCATGTTTCAAGTAACATGAACGTTTTAAGGATGGTCGACAGTCCATTGAAGATGATGAGCGTCCTGGACGTCCTTCCACGTCAACTGACGACCCACACGTCGACAAAATAAACACCCTGGTGCGGGCAAATCGACGTCTGACTGTCAGGGAGCTTGCTGAAGAGTGTAGGATATCAGTTGGATCTTGTTACGAGATTTTGACCGAAAAATTGAAGATGCACCGCGTTGCTGCGAAATTCAGCTTTCAGAACTCGTGAGTTTTTGGCCAAACACTCGATCACTGTTCTTCCCCACCCACCCACCCCTACTCACCTGACCTTGCTCCTTACGATTTTTTCTTGTTCCCCAAACTCAAAAGACCCTTGAAAGGAAGAAGATTTGAGACGATTCCCGAGATTAAGGCAAATGCGACGAAGGAGCTGAAGGACATTACAAAAGAAGCGTACCAGGACTGTTTCAACAAGTGGAAACACCGTTGGGATAAGTGTGTGCGTTGGGGAGGAGAGTACTTTGAAGGAGTCCCAGACCTGTAACTTCTAAATAAAGTATATTTTGTTTTATGACGTCAGTCCGCGTATTTTTTGAACAGCCCTCGTATAGTCTAAATGTTATTTTTTCTTCTTCAAAGGATAAAACCTCTGCCAAGAGAACATTTCTTTATACCATTACACCACTATCAGCATTTTGCACTGTAGGTACAACACTATCATAATCCAGTGTCTTTTTTCTTTTCTCTATATTTTCTGTTACTCTTATATTGAAACGTGACTTATCGGAATTCATTAAATATTGTTTATAATCAGCACTGTAAACTGAAGTCGTCTTTCTTGTTTTAATTTGAAATAAGTGTTGTTTGGTTCAGTTGTCGGCTTTTGTGACTACTTTTTTTAATATTCTTCACTTGGTCCATTTAAAAGCTCTGTACTTCTGTTTATTATTGACATGAGCAGTCAATTTAGACACAGTCTTATGTCCATTGTACATTACAAACTTAATTATTTTTTTTTCTTGTGCAATCACCAACAGTTGTCGGTAGAAGGTTATCTAATGAGATACTTAGGTCTTTCCAATTGCCCCTTTTTCTAAACTTCTATGAAAAGCCAGTAAACTAAACGGACTTTGAAACTAAGGTTCTTGCTGGATGTATGGTGTTGATTATCCTACCCTTATGAAGGTGCGAGTTCTTTGCTCTTACAAGTGAACTTTTAAGTTCAATATGATGTAATTACATTTCTATATTTACAAGTAAAATGAAAACGTTTTTAGTTTTATAAAGACAAGTAGGAATTGGTATATACTCACATAATTAGCTATAGTGACATAGAAAGATTTAATGCTACAAAACGTTTTGAAATAAGAAAGTTAAAACTAAAAAACTAAATTACTTAAAATTTAATACTTTTATCCCTACATTGGCAACTCACTATAATTGTGTTAGTTATGTTGCTAGCTTACGTATATATTGATCACTACTTGTCTTTATAAAGTTCAAACTTTTTTATTGTGCTTGTATGCTTCTTTTTTTATCAGCTATATTTTATGTGCCAACAATAACAGCGCGCGTATACCCGATTCAATTTTATTACTCATAAGGACCTACCTTTACCAACCTGTCTTCATTATATATCTGCCCAAAGTAGTGCATTGTCCGTTTTATATATATATATATATGTGTGTGTGTGTGTGTGTGTGTGTGTGTGTGTGTGTGTGTGTGTGTGTGTGTGTGTGTGTGTGTGTGTGTGTGTGTGAAGAAAATACATCAATGGGACTGTAGACGAAAAACTTCTGTAACAAAACTAGAGCTATCGGATTCATTATTTTTTTCTGAATGCTTGTCTAGAAAAGTCACTTAGATGAAAATTCATTGAAATTGTGAAATTTTGAATCACTCCATAAGGATTTAGGCAATTTTATGAGTACAATAAGCTTTAGTTTTGCTCAACCAATGTTGGGAAATAGTCATTGTTAATATTCAAACATTTCAAAGGTGGTTTTTACACTGACGATTTTTATGGTCGCCATTTTGTTTCATCACAATCTCAAGCAAACACTTGATACATCACATAATGAGTCTGTTTTTGGTACGCAATTGAAATGAGTTCTCTACAAACATATGTTTATGTGAGGTATTTTAATAAGGGTTTCAATTAATATATTTTAACTTTATTGAATACTGGTAATATAAAAATAAGCGTTCACATGAAATACATAAAATACAGTACTGTTCTATTTGTTATGTACTACATTCATTCATGTTTTATAAAACAGAATACACTTTATTAGTTTGTTACTATATTAACACACATCTGTAATTCTCTACAAAATATGTCACTCTAATTCACTAGCAGCTACATCTGAACCAAACATGAGCAATATCCAAATGATACATCTTAAAACTATTTAAAACGTATCTTTACAAGTTGACCTGTATTCTTCGAGGGTGAAATGGTATATTTACTGACACTGTTTCAATAGACTCTGAATAGACGCGATTTACCCTAACAATGTCCTAAACGTATGTAGGCACTTAGATAAAATTGGTTAATTATAAGCTAATTAAGTGAAAGCCAGCCTATGTGTATTCAACCACTCAACTTGTTTAGTGTAAAAATGATTAATTGCTACCTAAACAGAATAATAAGAGACAAGATTAATAACGAAGTTTATTCTTGTGTAATTTGAAAAACTAAAAACTTTACAATTTCTATTAGATTCAAAAATAAAAGTGTTTTCGTATAGAATTTTTTATTTTTTTACCTTAGAGATTTATTTTGAAAATAATAAAAAATAAAACAACTTCATGTACAACGCAGTGTACATCAATATAGCCATTTCCAGAGGGGTGGCCCTGGCTGAATAAAATAACTTCTCGCTTTCGCTGGAAATTGGTAGCGTCTTGCTCCTAGAGCTCATATGGTTGGTGCACAGATAAACGTATAAACATGTTTTCTTGCGTTCGCTCTTGAACGATTCATTGTTATATGTCATTTTGAGTTTACTTTTGTTTATATTGTATTTTATCTCCTTCTATTACCTTTCGTTTTTTTTTGTTTTTTTTTACAGATTACGGAAAGTTATATTAAAATTAAAATATCAACTATCAGGAAAAAGTATAAACTTATTATTTTTTAATTTCTAAAACTCTGGACTCTCAGCCGACATAAAATTTCAAGAAATTATACGATTTACATCAACATTTAAATATTTCATATATTTAACCCCTAAAAAATATTTCATTGTGTGTTATTGTGATCGTTTACACTTCGATATGTCGGACATAGCTCGATTTTGTTAAATTTTAAAGCCATCTAATTATTTTATTTGACAAAAACAAATTAAAAGTCTACAGATAAAACCTATAGGCTTACTGCTCCCTTGGATAAGCAATGCTTATTTTACAGCTTACTGATATATGGACATTATAGTAACATATGACTGTTTGACTGTACACTATCTTTACAGTAACTAAATGTCCCTCTAGAGAACACTTTCCAAGATCAAGGCGAACTACGATCACTAATAAATCTTTTTCTCTATTCCACCGTTTTCGTTACAGAAGGTGAAGCAAGGACACACTACATACTGGTTTATAAGTAACCGTTACCTTAACAAGTGCTCCGTAATATCTTGCACAGAGGTTTCCCACTTTATACTTTGCAGTTTATTTAGATATATCTAAATAAATATCATACAAATCAATTTTCGTATTTCTCAGGATGTTTTCCTGATAGCACCTGGTGTCTCCATTCTACAATCGCGGTATCTTAAGTACAATATGTCTACATAAACGTACTCACGATCAAATTTTAAACAAACAAATTTTAGCATCAAAAACCTACTCAACTATACCATTGGGTAACAGTCAAGATGTTGACCAGGGCATGAAGAAGTCAGCAACTTTATTTATACGCATTATCACCTTTTTTTTTTTTAGTCTGCGACCTACAAGTAAAAAATCCACATAACATACAACATCGTTATTGTGGGGTTTGTTACTGTCCACCTTATTCATACGAATCAGTTTCTCTGGAATCAGTGAATATATGTATATAAATATTTTTCTCTTTCAAATGTAGCAGCATTTTCTTTAAAAATAGGTCCGGCATGGCCAGATGTTGTAGGCACTCGACTCATAATCCGAGGGTCGCGGTTTCGAATCCCCGTCCCACCAAACATGCTCGTCCTTTCAGCCGTAGGGGCGTTATGATGTACAATAAATCCCGCTATTTGTTGGTAAAAGAGTAGCCCAAGAGTTGACGGTGGGTGATGATGACTAGCTGCCTTCCCTCTAACCTTACACTGCTAAATTAGGGACGGCTAGTGCAGATAGCTCTCGTGTAGCTTTGCGCAAAATTCAAAATAAATCAAATTCTTTAACAAAATGATAGATGCAATCTTCACTATTTCTTTGTCTTAAATGGTTTCTATTTTGGTTCAGGAAAACAAATTCTTCCTGTACTTCCTTAATTTCCTTCAACAACTAAAATAACTGAATTTCACCTAAGAGCATCAGTCTTCGATATATTTGATTATATATTTATATATATATTACGTTTGCATTTGTTTGACCTGAATAGCTTCCCTCCCAAATATCTCAGTTAAACGATACAACTTTAATATCGTTAAAAAATGTCATTGTCTCAAGAGTCGAGATTTTCTACTGTCTTTTTTATTCAGAATCACCCTACTTGTTTCTTGTTTAGTCAAACGTTTTAATGCAACAAATATATACACGATGACACAACGTTGTCGTCAGCATATCATGTGACGACTGAATTCGATTTCAATTTTAAATTTTATTTGCAAAGTATTTCACACAAACAACACTTAGCCCACATGTAATTTCCTTAAAAAATAATAATACACTAAATAAAATTGCTATGGGCTTTCTTTCTTGTTTACGTCTAAAATACGCATGCGCAGTTCATCCATAACCACATGCTTATCAATTTGTGAACACGCATTCAGGCGATTCTGCATTACAGCTAAGTTTGTCTTTATTGCAACTTTACATTTAATTTACTTTGCAATGCTTTAGTTCAGTTCATTTTATAAACACCTTTTAATTACTTTTCTCTATAGTACGGGTTTTTTTGTTCTTCGCTTTTCTGAGTTTCTTTGTTTTAACTCGTAGAACTGTATCATACGCTGAACGCTTTTTATAAATAATATTACTGTACTTTATTGTAACAAAATTTCGTCCGCATGAGTTTGTTTATCTGATCGCCTAAAATGTTTTTCAAATACACCAGCATTTATCGTCCTAACACATAACGCTTGCAAAAAACATGGTGGGTGGGTGAGAATGATAGAATAAGAAAACTTCAAGCGAAGGGTATGAAAACTACGGCAAATGTTTTGCAGATCGCGGCTAATGTATTGCAATTTAAGATGCTTCCAATTAGCATGTTATAATTTCTTCACTATGAATCACAATGAAGAAATTAGAACATCCTAATTGGAAATATGTTAAATTGTAATACATTACCCGCGATCTGAAAAACATTTGTCATAGTTTTCATACCCTTCGCTTGAAGTTTTCTTATTCAATCATTCTCAACTTAATGGATCATAGAAATACTAATAACCCCTATTTTTTATCCGATATACATTTTGGTTGTTAGTTAACGTGTAACACAGATATGTGTTTTCAAGTCTTACACATTCACTCACTCACACACACACACACATACATATATATACATAAATATAATAAGTTATTAACTCATTAGAATCAACTGCAAGTAGCCAAAATATAAGTAATACGAAATATTAGTCACAACATTTAACTCGCACAGGACGAAACATTTATACCTATTACAAATCAGCTTCAAAACGTATGAGCCTGTTGGAAGATAACTACGGAAATGATATCCACTGCGCAGGTGAAAAACTGTTATTTATGTAACCAACTAAAGAAGAACGTGCCACAACGTCCCAGGTCGATCTACCATTCGCCACCCGGGGGCGGTCACGGGCTGTGGGCTCGGCCATTGCCTCATAATACCAATCAGAGAGTCACAAATGTAAAAGCAGATAACAGATCTTGATATTGCCCATCATTTTACTACTTGTCAGATAACACGCTCAACAACGACCTAACCGAAAAACATGAATACTGAAGTGTATTCACGTATCGAAGAAAGTGAAACGGATTATACAAATAATAGAAAAAACTTGAAGAATAGAATGTAAGGAAAACATTATGTGCATAATTAGGTGGTTAATATGATTGCACCCATGTATGAGTATATTATATAATAAAATATCTTAGATACCAACAAAATGAATCATGATCAATAAAAACTACACTTTTTACCGAGGAGAGCATATATTTGCTCATTTAATTTTTCTTCAGTAAGTAACATTTCTTTATGGGTTTGTTCATGAATTTCTAAAGCTCAGTGTTAATTTAATGAATAAAGAACTGAAGTACTCACTGGATAATAACAAGATATAGAACTGAAGTATAACGTGGATAATAACGAGATAAAGAACTGAAGTATAACGTGGATAATAACGAGATAAAGAACTGAAGTATAACGTGGATAATAACGAGATAAAGAACTGAAGTATAACCTGGATAACAACGAAATAAAGAACTGAAGAATAACCTGGATAATAACAAGATAAAGAACTGAAGTATAACGTGGATAATAATGAGATAAAGAACTGAAGTATAACCTGGATAATAACGAAATAAAGAACTGAAGAATAACCTGGATAATAACGAGATAAAGAACTGAAGTATAACCTGGATAATAACGAAATAAAGAACTGAAGAATAACGTGGATAATAACAAGATAAAGAACTGAAGTATAACGTGGATAATAACGAGATAAAGAGCTGAAGTATAACCTGGATAATAACGAAATAAAGAACTGAAGAATAACCTGGATAATAACGAGATAAAGAACTGAAGTATAACGTGGATAATAATGAGATAAAAAACTGAAGTATAACGTGGATAATAACGAGATAAAGAACTGAAGTATAACGTGGATAATAACGAGATAAAGAACTGAAGTATAACGTGGATAATAACGAGATAAAGAACTGAAGTATAACCTGGATAATAACGAGATAAAGAACTGAAGAATAACCTGGATAATAACGAGATAAAGAACTGAAGTATAACCTGGATAATAATGAGATAAAAAACTGAAGTATAACGTGGATAATAACGAGATAAAGAACTGAAGTATAACGTGGATAATAACGAGATAAAGAACTGAAGTATAACCTGGATAATAACGAAATAAAGAACTGAAGAATAACCTGGATAATAATGAGATAAAAAACTGGAGTATATAAAATGGATAATGACAAGAGTGTACGTATATATGTTTTATGAAAGTATATGTATATTTTATTTTCTAACCCTGTGCTAAGAGACAAAATATTAAATATTAGTGGTTTAGTCCGCCGAGACAAAGTTCAGAGAATTTGTTTGTTTTTGAATTTCGCGCAAAGCTACACGAGGTCTATCTGCACTAGCCTTCCCTGATTTAGCAGTGTAAGACTAGAGGGAAGGCAGCTAGTCATCACCACCCACTGCCAACTCTTGGGCTACTCTTTTACCAACGAATAGTGGGTTGGACTGTCAAATTATAACGCCTCCACGGCTGAAAGGGCGAGCATGTTTGGTGTAAAGTTTGGAGAAACCAGAAAGGCATAGCAAACAGCAGACATTCTTCTGTTTGTTATAGCCATTGTTTAAGTATGAATGTAAATTTAAAATATATATATATATATATTAAGCAAAAACATTAAGAAATTATGGACTCACTTATAAAAAAAATTATGTATTATATAATTCCTAATCTTCCTATCAACAAGAAGGAAAAATTGTGGCTTGTCTTGGAAAGGTTACATTGTGGAAGAAAATTGTATTCGTGATTCTTTTGGCGGTTTATTTATGTTACTGTTCCCGTACTTCTAGTTCATTCGTTTCCTTTTATTCTTTTTTAACTCAAAACTACAAAATTTGTTATATGCACCTTGCCAACCGAGAGGAATCGAATCTAGAATTTTAATGTTTTAAGTCCATAAACTTATTACTAACCCATTGGGAGCCTAGTTATATACTATTTTAGGAGATTTATGTTGGAGAACTTGAAAATTAGAGAACTTACGTAGATGTCATAAATGTAACCCTAAATTAGCTTTTTCAAGAAAATAAATAATTTAAGAGAATTTTTTTTCAACATTTCTCCAGTTTTGAATATGTGGACTGAAAAAAAGAAAGCCTTTTAAATAATAAATACATCACAAAACTATACAGGGCGATATCTTAACATATCTGCAAATTAGAAAAATAATCTATAATTGAACGGATTTAAACTTTACACGAAAACAAAGCTAACAAATACAGGATTTAATGTTATAGCGTGTTAAACAGTCATACATATTAACCCTGAAGAAGACGCAAAGGCGAATAAATGGTTTAAATTAAAATATATTATTTTATATTTATCTAGAATTTTTAAATGTCATTTTTCATAAATTTAACAAAACAAGAGTACAGTTTTCAAACTATATATTTAGTTGTTAATTTTTTCTACAGTTATCTCTAACTTTATTTTTCATTTTCAGTATTACATTTTAAAACTTTAATACTGACATTTTTACCAATGTATACGAAATCGATTTTATAAAATACTTCGAGTAAAATTGAGTTTAAACTTAGATTTTTGTTTCTTTCCTGCAAGCCAAACTTATTGTATTTTTAGTGATTATAAATCTCAATTCGTTATTAAATTCTTAATATCATCATACAAGCAATGAATATTTTGTTAGATAATTGCGTTTCAAAAGACTAACAAATTCTCAAAAAGCATTTAAACTTAAAAACAAAACTAAGAAAATTCGTGATGACGAGAAACCCACTTGAAGTAAAAATCTATTCTAAAGACAGCTGGTATGGGTATTAAAACTTTAATTAAAGTAAAGTACAGAACAACAGAATATATTAAAACTAAGAAAAACTTCACTTTGATTATTAACTATAATAAAAAAGGTAAAATTAGTGAAACGTATGACCTACTTCTTTTTTGTTTGTTTTTGTCGAAAATTTCAATAATTTTAAGTTGAATTTGTACTTATATATAATTATAAATGTGTATTATAAGTTTTAATATTTTTAATAAATGTAAAAGTAATACACAACTTAGTGTTAATTTAAAAACTGCTTAGCTTGCTAAAGCATAAACAAATCTAACATTTGTCAATTGTTATAATCATTTTATAAGAAGGAAGACAACTAAGAGCAGAAAAAAATGTTAAATTTTCTCTTCTCTGATTAACAATGTCGAAAAGGAAAACGAGGAATTTAAGTAGACTAATATAACAGTGAACGAAACGTTCTATACACATAATATAAATATTGATTTTAGAGCTCAGGCAGCCCTAATATACCGATGAATGTGTATAGATAAACGTATATAGCGGTCTTCCTTAAACCATTTGATGAATTTCTGTTTGACTTCGTCATTTGATTGATTACTTCAGTAAGTCTAGTATGCCTTTTGTTGTGATGCTTTCATTATACTCGATATTTATTAATGGAAGCGTGCATGCAGTCTATATGTAATGCAGCGAGTGCTTAAAATGCGTTATTAATTGTCGTAGAAGCAGTCTCTAAATGAACGCATCAGTGTTAAGAACATATAAGTCTCATGATAACAACAAAAATCATAGCAAGTGCGGTTCCCTCACAACACATAGTTCTAAACCTAATTATCTGGCTAAATATAAACATACCGTTTATTGTAGGTGTTTTGTAGATTTTGACATCTGAATCGATTCATTGCTACACAGTTTCTACACCTCTGAAACAAAATCGAAGTAAATGTTAATGAAACGATGAGAGAGTTGGTCATTTAGATGTATCGAAGTGCATAGGGTATATTGTACATTAATGAAAACAATTATATAATTTTGTAAATAATTATTGATTGCCATATAAGATAATGCACATGGCGACCATTCACTACGTATAAGTTTTCAATTTCTTAATGTCAATTATACAACTTATATTGTATGCCTGAATATGTCGTTCTTTGTTGAAGTTTACAGTTCTGTAAGTTACTGAAACCTATTCATTATTTTTACAGACTCTACAGTTCTATAATTTACAGACACTAATGCAACCTTCTTAAAAACAAACAGTTCTATAAGTTGTTAAGACTCATTCAGTTGTTTTTCTACAAAATCTACAATTTATAATTTACAGACACTAATGTGCTTTCTTAAAAACATACGTTTTATAATTTGTTAAGACTCACTCAGTTTTTTCTATAAAACCTGCAGTTCTATAATTTACAGACTAATGCAGCCTTCTTAACGTTTATCGTAAGCAGTCTTACAGATTTAGAGGAAAATTTTACACTTTACAACTAACAAAGTTCTTTGTACATAAGGAAGATGAAAATCATATATTGTGTATAATGACATGAAACAAAACTATTGTTTTATCTCTAAGTGTAATAAATGAGCTATCGTTACTTCAAGGTGTTTATCTGTGATACTCATTCATTTCAAGTAAAGAACAATAACATAAAATATGTTATTACATTTCTTATCACCCACATAAATAAAACTCATCGCCGTGTATTTGGAACAGCATTCCCGGAGCCACAGTCGTTCTTCGCCGGTTCGAAATGAAATGATTCCCGTCTCTTACACAGTTAACTACACACGTAACATAGAAGTTGTGTTTTAAACAGCAACGAACTACATCTTCTGCTTCCACACAAGTGACTCAGAAAATATATAAGCTTATATAAATTTTATAAGATGTAAATAACAGAGTCATTAAGGACATGAGTAAAAGGTATCATATTGCTGGAAGTTCTTTACGGTCTACTTCACGATCTGAAGAAAAAACACTCCCTACTGTTGACATGTTTATACAACGTATCGTTTTGTAAACCTACTCTAAGACTAGATACATCATCAAACTGTTAACCAAGGTAAAATTTAACATTTAACAAGATACATAAAAGGTCCAGTATTACGTGCTGACTTGCCTCTCATTAAGCTATATTAGTACACAATACACGTGGTGTAAGTGGTTAGCGCCTAGTAACTCACACCTCAACAAGTTGAGAAAAGCCTGAGGCTAATAGTATTCCATGTGAATGAAACCGCCTGTTTGAAATATTTAATAGCTAATAAACTAATTCTCTCTTACAGTTTTACACTTTGAAAATTAAATTGACTTACTTTTAATAGAGGTAGCGGTTAATTACTCGTCTATACAGTAAAAGAATACAGCGATTCTGACATCAAGCGATTTTGGAATTTTCCATTATTTTTGTCCTACTCACCACTGGGAGAAACTTCTGTGTTTCCCAAAGTATTGATATAACCTGTCTGATGCCATCATAAAACCGGTAGCCTGTTTTGGTTCTTGTATAAGAACACATGTGCTAACAAACAAGAAAGAAAAATGTTTACACGAAACATAAAAAACTGAACACTGAAAAGTGAATACAGTCATTGCTCCAAACCCTGAACGACTCAGCAAGGTAACGTTAAAAACTAACGTAAAAACAGTCGGGTTATTATTTCTATTTAGATTAAATTGTGAATTACTTCTGGAATATGTTATTGCATTTAAAACATATATTTATGAATGGGCAATGTATTAAATTAGAGCAATAGCATAAAGCTAAACAGAGTATTTGCAAGTAAAAATGTATAAAAACCTGAATAAGTCTTACTTGAAAGAGAAGAAACGTATCGTCTCGGTAAAGCCCTAAAAGAAGATGCATGCTGCTAAAACATAAAATAAGATAGCTCAACTTGAATAATAATTCACACAAGAGTATATACATTAAAGAATAAAACGTTTAATTTAAGACATTGATATTTTATTCCATTTCACTACAAATTGTTCACATACTTAGGCTTCAGACAACGCACGATTTTTAGCATTTTCTCTCTCTATAAGCATTTCCTGTTATTCCACTTTTCTGTTACAGAGCATGGTGAAACAATAGAAATAAAAAATACACTTCATCGGAACGCAGCGATGGTTCTTTCGTTTAATGTAATATATGTGTATTTTGTTGGTACCCAAGAGGTACAGGCGAGAACCACAGCGTTAGTGAAGAAAACATCTCCGGCGGATAGAGGCGGAGCAAACAAAGTGGGCGATGGCTGGTGCGGCTTCCACCATAAAACAGCATTGTTCGTAGGCAAAACAAGATGGCGTCGTGCCGCAGTATTGCAGAAAAAAGATTAAAGCAAGAGTGCTATATAAAGTACGAAGAGGTAATTGCATTAATTCGTTAATAATTAATATGGTAAAATACGTGAATGGTGTAAATGGTGACACAATTTCATGAACGAATGACATCATCCAACAATCAAATTCAGGCTGCCATAAAAGCTAGAACTTTCTAAAATACGTATTTCCTATATTGCAAAAAAAATTTTTAACTAACTCAAATACCTTATCCATAAGTCTAATTCCCATATCTATAAAAATATATAAAAGGACACTTCGAAGATAACATGTTACGAATAATATTAATGAGGCACTGTTAGCAAGTAGTTGCTGCTACATTTCTCAAAAATGCTTTTATTTTTTAGTCTGTTGGTGTATAAAGAATAAAACTGAGTCCTACCTAAATGACGAATGTTTGACAAGAAAAATTACACCTGTATTTAAATGTTACGCTACTTAAAATAAAAGGTTAAATTTTGCATATTCCATTGTCTGAGTAAATTATGACAAAAGAGAACAAAGGTAGAGTCTATCACAAACATTCAATGTGTATATATTTTATTTCATATTTTTGTCCCACATTTGACATCAACAGAAATGACTTATAGATACATAAATGGATGTGTTAAACTTTATAAAACAATGAATGTGACTGAAATTTATGTTTCTCTTCAATAAAATTTTATGTTCTTCTAATCTGTAATTACAAATGTAATAAACGAAAGGCACTAATGTGCGTATATTGTAGTAAATAATAGCTACAGTGTGCAGTGTGTTTGCCGATTAGTTTCAAATTCATTACTATATAACATGTCTTTTGTTCTGAATAAACTAGCAGTGGAATAAACATTCACATTTTACTTATTATAAGTAACTACAATACTTACTTAATTCGTTTGTAACCTTTAACAAGTTACAGTAATTAATGATTTTTAGAGATTTATCCTCACAACCGGTTTAAGTACGATGTTAGTAAAACAAAAGTTTCTCTCTGTGTGTGTATATATGTGCGTTTGGACAAAAATGAGCAAAGATATTATAGAGTCATAAGATCGACAATTGTGGAAATTTTCACGAACCTTAAAAACTTCTCTTAAGCCTTTTCTTAACTTCACAATAAGTAAATAGGTGTCTTAAGATGGAAATAAACATGATCATCGCGTAAAATTACATAGGATAAATATTCTTATTTTAATATAAATTACATTTATGTATCTAAAATATGTTTTAAGTATTTTTGTACCACAAAAGAAACAAGGTGAAAGGTGACCGTTTTTAGCGAATACCGGATAATCCGCCGGTTTAAAAGGATTCTTTGACTTGCAGAGTTTAGGATTAAAAAACAGTCTTGTTAAAATAAGTAAAAAAATTAATAAATCATTGAGACATTTTGTACACAACTTCTATTTAATTTAGCTGATCATCGGCAATGATTTGAAAGATCCATAAATTCCCGGGACGTTCATAAGTCATTATCAGCCAAGACATTTTTATTACTTTGTGAAACAACTTAGGAAACATCTTACCAAAATTGTAAAGTTTAATCTTAAGTTTTGACACAGGTAAGAACTTTATAAAGATTTTAAGTTTTCATAAAATTTCCTCTTCGTCAAACAATAAATAGACTGGAAGACTCGTTCATCGTGTAACTGCCTATAATAAGGAACAGTGAATGTGTGTTGTTAACAAAACCATGTAGATTACTAGTTAAATGAAATGTATTGTTAACTTTTCGATGTATTTAAGGTTTTAGTATATGGAGAATGCATGGATGAGTATAAATCTTTGTTTTCAAGTTCACTTAATGCAAAGAGATATACACAAATTTATAATTGTAATATAACCATACGAGGAGAAGACGTCTTTATTTGTATGTTTTCTGTTGTACCTATGTCCTAGGTAACATTTTAATCATATGTATATATATTCTATGTATTATATGGATAGACTAGGTTTATCAGTTTGATACTACTTGGTTTTCCTGGATGATATTTTGTGTTAGTTCTTTCATCACGGCTAACATATGAATAACGCATACTATCTTTCAGCTTAGCTGAATATTTATGTTAAACCAACGTGCAACAACTCAGAAAGTGTGAGCGATGATCTGCGAGAACCTAACACAACTTAATGATGTGAATTAATCTAGAGTCAGTGCATCACACCAAACGTGTTTTCCTCATGTTTCATATGGTATGTAATTCCAAGCAAAGCAATTTTGAATCCCAGAAAAATCTGACAAATAAAAGTAATACTCATTTTAAAAACATCGCTCTTACCTCTACTATTACCGATTTCTTGTTTCATTGTAAGAATATCAAATGATATCATTTCGACTGCACTTTGTCACTTTTAGTCCACCAAAGCAAAACGCGTCTGCTTTTACTAGACCCGGGTACGTTGTAAAGCTTTCTAACAATAAGAGTAAAGAACATAATAAAATATCACACAGGTAATATTTTATTAAATTTACAATACTAGAGATGTCTATAGTCCTTTTACTTTTTTGCATTACCTTTTAGGCAAGTCCGTGTGTGTGTTTAAAATATTCAGTTCAATATAATAATAACAGATTGAGTCTATGTCGAAGTTTTTTTAATAATAATGCCATTAGCACATATACATTGAATTTGAAACACGAGGGAAAACACAACCACGAAGATAAATGTATATATATATATATATTATTTATTAAAATAATCATTATACATCAGGAAAATGTTACTTCAAATACAGAAAAATTCCAACGTAATTAACTGATGAAATTCTACCAAGACAAGACTAGAGTATATATCTCTTAAATTTCAATAAGCATGTGAAAACACTATGTACACTTTCACCTACTTTCAAGAAGTTACGTGCATATAATGTTTCTTTACTACATATATGGCCTGGCATGGCCAAGCGCGTAAGGCGTGCGACTCGTAATCCGAGGGTCGCGGGTTCGCGCCCGCGTCGCGCTAAACATGCTCGCCCTCCCAGCCGTGGGGGCGTATAATATGACGGTCAATCCCACTATTCGTTGGTAAAAGAGTAGCCCAAGAGTTGGCGGTGGGTGGTGATGACTAGCTACCTTCCCTCTAGTCTTACACTGTTAAATTAGGGACGGCTAGCACAGATAGCCCTCGAGTAGCTTTGTGCGAAATTCCAAAACAAACAAACAAACAATACTACATATATAAAGTACTGAACACTTTATATCTTTTAACTTTTCAAAATGTACATTACATCACTTTTATCATTTAAAAAAACTAAAGCCAGTATCATGCATCGAGTTTGAATTTAAAAATCCTCACATAACACACATATACATAAGTTGCGCACATAGTGTAAATATTGAATGCCATTTATAATAAGAAAGACTACACTATGTGCGCAACTATTTTTCATGTGAACATTTATTAATATTTGTGAAACAGAAGCGTTTTAGACAAACAGCTTAAAACTAAGGTATAGCTGTCCTAATTCTTGAAATTTCGTGTTATAGCATTACCATGTCACTTGGTTACTGTGTTCAAGAGATTGTATTCTATTTGCTTCCTCACCTTTCCCAGTGAACTCGTTCTTGCCAGTTACAGTTAAACGATGTTAACCAAACCATCGCTTTAGTAAACGTTCATGGTAGTGCTATAACACGAATTTTCAAGAATTAGTATATCAAATTTAAATTTAAAGAATATAGGAACTTTCAAAGTTCATAGTTAACCTTATGTATTTACGAGATTGGACACGTAGAAGGACTATTCATGAATTGCTAAAGAGGAATACTACACCAAACAAGGTATTTTGAAACGCTGTCCTCCAATCATAGTATAACCTCACAGCGTAAAAGCTTGTTTGTCTAATTCAAAGCCATCTAATAATATATATGTGTTTTGTCCATCTCGAAAAATCGAATCCAAGATTTTTATGTTGTAAGTCCATAAAGTGGCTTGTGGTAATTGTAACAATATTACTCATGATCCCACAACATGAGGGAAGGAAAGATCAAATGCATCCGACCGTCCCAAGATTTCAACGACCAAATCCCGACGCTGAGAGAGAGTTAATAGAATTACCTCTGACCCACCAGGAGACTGTTGGACTTAATATGGCAGAAAAGTTTGTTCGTTACCACTGTTATGTACTTAGTCCTTTTGCAAGATAATTTCGAATGATCAAAAGTGTGTAAAAAATGCAGAACAAAGCGGTTGTCTCTAAACAACGAACATTAAAGCGTGTTCTAATTTGGGTTAAAATAAACATAAGAATTAATAATTATAATGACTTTAAATTAGAAAAAAATAATGAAATCGGAAAATTGCATTACACAGTCAAGCCTGAATCTAAAATAAAGACCATTTATATATTAAAATGTTTTAAGGTGTAAAATAATTTTGCACTTGTAATGAAACCATTTTGAATATCTAATTGTCCGACGAGATCTCTCATTAATTTGTATTAATAAACTTGAATCTATATGGTATATTCTAAATATAGTGTTTCAAAATCCATCAATGAAGAAACAGTTGATATGTAATACTACGATGACTAAAATAGTTCCTACCTTAACTATAGCGTACAGTATTCTATAAGAGTTAGGTAATTATGGATTTTAATAACCACAGTTTACACTATTATCAGTTTATCTCGATAAAGTAATTATTGCGCTTAAGATATAACTGTTAATGCAAAGTTTCATCACAAAAAAACATTATACAAAATGTAATTGTTTTTATGAAATTAAACCGTAAAACGTTGGAGCAATTTTTTTAACTTTGCTTTCAGAGAAATTTAGGTACGTTAATTTCTTTTTACAGGAACATGAAATATCTTAATATACTTATAGCATTCTGAAATATCACATGCAAAAGATGTAAGTATATATTACATTTTGATGCTCAAAAGCCGATAGAAACTCTTCCATTTCTGTTTCGCACCAAATATTTTATCAAAATACTATATTTACTTCTATAAATTCGAGAGCTTCAGTTTGGTAAAAACTGATTATTAAGTTGCACACAAATAGATACAATTTAATACACATTTAAAACAAAGATCAACACGATACAAATCATATATATATTGATTTACGATACATTTATTTTTAAAGAAATATAATAAATGTTTTTTATTTTTTATTTATCTTAGATGAAGCCACATTCATGAAATATTTCTGTATAAATATTTTGATTTTACAGAAACGTAATAAACGTTTTTCGTTGTTTTCCGTTTAACCTAGGTAAAACCACGTTCATGAAATACTTCTATATAAAATTTTAAAACTATATTTACATATAACTGTGATAAAGAGCAATAGAAAATAAAACAGAAATCAATAAAATGATATAAAAATATTTTATCTATCTACAGAGTTGTCAATGTTTCTGAGTTTTCTTCTGAAAATATTTTTTTAATACAGTTTCACAAAATTGCACAATCTAAAATGATTTTATGTTGTGTGCGTATCGATCATTATGTATTATAAAAAGTTGAATAAGTTAATGCTAGTAGTAGTTCCCTGCAAAATAAACAAACGTAAAACATTATTACAAATAGTAACTCCTATGTTTTGAATATTCAAATGTCTAATATTTTAACGACTGTCTTTCTACGTGAATTAAAATAGAGAATTAAATCATAACTTTTTCGGTTAGATAAGATACTGCAGTTACTTACTTTACACTATAGACAAACGAAAAAATATAGAAAAGCATAATGATATAAATAGTTAATTGTTGCACTTCATAAACTGTGCATAACTCTGAAAACTTATTATATCCAGTTACCTGTGAACGTGAAAAAACGCCTTACGGAATCATGGCTTCGTGACCGTGGCAACTCACTCCCTATCCATACTAGCGCTACAGTTGCTCCAGTTACTGATATTTTTATCTGATAAGCAAACAGTGAGTCATATATAGATAGAATGTATAATACTATTCCAAGTTACTTGCTCTTCACTTATTTTATTTGAAGTATCTGAGTTCCATAATATGCGAAACCATTCCAAACTGATATCAACACTCAGCAACTACAGAAGAATTTCGCCAATACTCAAAAAACACGACTCGCTCACCAGCACAGACGATCAGTTCTTGATCAGCAAGCAGAAACCAATTACGAATTACATTATATTGTGTAGTCTATGCTACGATGAAACATAGTAAACATCAATAGTTCTATCTGAGTATTTAGAATTATTGTAGCACTTGAACAGATTGGTAGGAGCTCTGTTTTTATAAGTAAAGTCCTCACAGTACAGAATCTACATTCCGACCGTACTCTGTCTCAAACATATAAAAACCTACTGAAAAACCCCTCCAGTCTCAGTTCTGGGATGATTTTGCCCTCAATGCTCTTTGTTGCATGAGAATATGAAAAGTTTAAGTGCAAATCTTACCAGCGGTAAGACGTTTTCTATACTTAGAACTTCCCCTCGTTTAACTCTGGGCAAAGGTTGTAAATCGAGGTATGGACTCAAAAGACGAACTGTTTGAAATGTCCCTGAAGCTTATATTGCATGCAATAAATTAACCGTCGCTGTCACACTGAGCGTATAATGGGAAACCAGCATCTACACCAGACCTACCTGTGCATATGTGTGTACAAAATAGCATTAACTACTGATATGATTTCCAAAACTATCGTTTTTATAGAATTATAGGCGTGAGAATGTTTCTCGACAACTGTGAAAACATACAAACATTCTCAAAATGGCGTTCATATATGATCTTCAACAAATGAGCCTGAGTTGTTTAATAGTAACAATAAGCTTAAAACTACGAACTGGTTTATTAATACAGAGAGTTCACCAGTTTAAATTCTTTCTACGTTTTCATGCGTCTGAGCTGAAAGCAGGTTTTGATTGGCTGCTCTGTCAGGCCGAAAGAACAGGAAGTTCTTCTCTAACTCAGACGTCTGATAGAAACTGTAATACTCCTCAACCGTTTAAGAATTCTTTTAAAATCTATTACAGGTAGACTGGGATGCAATAAATAAATAAAACGTTTAATGAAATAAGTTTTTCATAACTTTTAACCCCTCCTCTAAGTCCCCTTATAGATAGATCAGAGGCCGATTAATATCTTCTTGAGATAAAACATCACGTAGTACACGAGATTCACGTGACTTCTTAAAGTATTACAGACGAGAGGAAGCCGAGCGTGCAGAACGTGATAAACAAATTAAACTAGTTGAAAGAAAAAACAACAACTAGTATCAAACACATTGCTTAAGTTTAAATTGAAACCTGTATAAGGTTTCTTCTACAAGTAAAGATTAACTTAGAAGGCTGTGGGTGAGATTGTTGACATGGTTCAGCCTGGTGGCGGCGGTAAGATTAACAATTTATTGCAGAGTAGGAGGACGAGATGCCAAACAGGTTACTTCTTCCTTAGATGATACCTTAAAACTAAACTCTATATTCCTACGCTATCTCACTCTTCGGGTTACGTTATTTTTGTTTTGTTATCTCTAACTCAGAAACGCCCTCAGTGACACAGCGGCATGTCGGCGGACTTACAACACTAGAAATCGGGTTTCGATATCCGTGGTTGGCAGAGCGCAGATAGCCCAATGTGTAGCTTTATGCTTAACTTCAAACAATCGGGAACTTTTTATACAAAATATGTGTAAAATAAGATAGTAAAATGAAAGTAAATTTTTAATACAGTTAACTACTGTGTGGATCGCTTCTAAAAGATCTTCAAAGTTTATGCATATTTTTTGTAAATTTTATTCCATAATATAAACTCTTTTACTTTTACACATCTCAAATTACGTTATGTAGTAAATGAACAATCATAAAAGGAATGACAAAAATAAAATAACTCAGTGAGAAATGTTTGAAACGAGAAACAAATGAACAATTTAAGAACTACAAACAGGTACGATTTAAGCTGTTTCTACGAGCATTTTCTTGTCTCTGGGTAGGTGGTATGAAAAAAATACCAAGATATAAAGGCCTGAAGCTAATTTTTAAAGTATATTTCTATTGGTACTAGGTCTCCAACTCACTGTTAAAAGACTTAAACTTCATTTTTATACCAACACATTTTATTCCTTTAGAACATGTGTCCAAACAGTTTCGATGGTTTATATCATAGATGTTACCTAAAAATTAAACTGTATTTTCCTACACTATTTCATATTTCAATAAAACATCGGGTTACGTTATTTTTGTTTTCATGAATGAAGAGTGAAATTTGTTGTCTGGCTTTAAAAGCTAAGCTGATTTTAAATGGTATCAATATTCAATACAGGAAAAGAAAGGACATTGTTTAGGCTACGTTTAACGGAACTTAGTTGTTTTTTTCGTCAACATAAATGAAACGGAAAATGATTTTCTTTTTACTATAAATGATGGTATAACCACTTCTGACTATTAAAGTTCTGTTTTTTATGTTTAATAACAGTTTTGGAAACTCTTATAGATCTGATCTTAAACTGAGAAAGATCATTAAATAAAGAAGTTCAACAGAACCGACAATGTAGAATGGTTACACGTAGATACGGACCTTCACCTCCAAACACAACCTTCTTATCGATTTAACTGTTTCTGAAGCAGGACTGGTAGTTGATATATATTGATCCCGTCGTACGTTCTGACTGTTCCATCTTCTCCTCGTATTTTTTTCGATTAACAACAATATGTATATATTATAAAAAACAACAACCACAAGTTCGTTTTGTTGCACAAGTTCACAGTATTTTATGTTCGTTCATTCTCTGGTTTTATTTATCATGACATTATAAAATAAGCATCTAGATACACAGACCATAAATTCTATTTAATATGTTTTTTTTATACTGTGCTCGGTACATATCAAACAGCTATTACTTTAACCTTTCAGAACAATTATATTTACTTAGATGCACTAAACTTTATTTATGTGCATTAAAATTTAGGATGAATTATAAAAGTGGCGGCCAGTTTCCACTATTTAGTCATGTAAAAGTAGCTACAGAGTTGATAGTGAGGGATGTTTAAAACTGCCTTCTTTCCGTTAAAAATGAGTGGCGAACATGCAGAGAAAATCCCTGTGTAATTTTGCAGGAGAATCCCCAGAAGTACATTCATAAGAATAATATTTTTCTGTCCCTCTTTTTCTTTATGTTGGTTATGGGGATCACGTTTTCATATTCTATTTTAATGAAATCCATAAAACCACAGTATATAACATCCTGCAGTTCAGAATATTTGAAAACATACACAGCTATATTATAGCTTAAACAGTTTAAGAAAAAGAAAATTTTATAGTTCACGTCCTTTTTTTAATACAACATTTTCACCATTTTAGTATTGTAATATATAATAATAAAATGGCAAATCTGTGTATGTATGTGTGACCGCTACAACTCCAAGAGGAAAAAAACCTAGAAACCTGGAATTTTGCACCCATACAAAGTGAACCATGAGGGTGTGTACCTAAGTGTTATTTATTCACGTGCTTGCGCACATGTGCGTGGAAATCTTTTTAATGAGGCAAGCTAGCAAAAAACCACATAGAAAAGAGGAGGTTCTTTATATAACAACTTCTAATATATAAAAAAGTAAGTGTGTTTTAGTATGAATGTGTTCCAACATTGGCTTTTATACCATGTTGCTCTGCAACAAAAGTACATGGATTATACATGGATTAGCATAGATTTATGCTAAAATGGATTGATGTTACACACACTGTCAACCTAATACCCGATCATAGCCAGATACTTTCGCTAGTTATATAAATATAATAATGTTGATTTTTACAATATAAATTTCTGTTTCATCCACTGTTGCTTTTATTTACCTAATATTCAAAGCCCATTTAATTTCAAAAATTTAGTACCATTTTCTGACTTTCCACAAATGTATTTCACTTTAATATTATGTATTAAAACATCTATTACTTCCTTTTCTAAAATTATCTTTCATATAATAATTTTAAAAAATACAATAACAGCAACTTTTATAATAGCAAATTCTGATTTTAATGATTAAAACGTTTTGACCTATAGTATGGAGTCCTCTTCAAGTAAAACGTTTCGTTTTTGAATGGAACTTTTACCTCATGATGACCTGATAATCGGGTTGAAATGTTGTAATCATTAGAATCAGAACTTGCCTACTGTAAAAGTTCTGATCTGTATTTTTTAATTAATTAATCAGTTCAGTAGGTTCCCCATTAACCACTAACTTTTACATAGACTATCGAATGGATAACGCGGGTTGTTCTGTTACTATTTTTTTATATTTTATTACAATCTTCTAATTCCTTTCAATACCAAACCAGCAAACTGTAATAAAGTAAAGAATGCGGTTTTGATGTAATATTTCATCACGTTTATTACATCTAAAGAGCTTCGTTATTTTTAAAGCTTAAGAAAGAAAGAAATCCTGTTATTGCTTCGTAATAAAGTTTTCTTCATTATCCCTTCAAGCCGTCTTCAAATTTAATTTCTTAAAAAGTGGGTTTCTTGTCATCAGCTTTAAATCATGATATTGTTTATAGCACTTTAATATCCTTTAGTTTTCAACTCACAATCAGTATATATCAAAACGAAACTTCTCTCATAATAATATATCATTTAATGCATTTTTATCATTTGTAAAATACCACCTCTTGTTAAGATAAATGTAAATTGTATTGGACTAGAAATCTTTGACAGTTCAAAGGGTGCGACGAAATAATGTATCAATACTGGTACACTTGACTTTATAAATATACCTTAAAATATTTTTGGGCAGGCATTGCCTAGTGTTTAGCGTGGCAGGCTGTGAATCAAAAGATCCAAGGTTCAAAACTTGATACTGCTAAATATGCTTCGCATATTCAGGTGTGGCATTATAAACATAACAGTCACTTCTGGCATTCGGTTGAAAGAGCCGTATAGAGTTTTTATGGCGGCGAGTGCTTCTGATTGGCTTTATCTCCCTCTGATAACTATTTCAAAATTAAGAACTACTACACCTAAGCTTTAAGGGATCTAAAATCTAGCATTTTAACCCATATATGTATAACTTGCCGTTAACATTCAAAATTTCAAGTCCATAACCATGCTATCAAATTTTAAGAACAATTTTTTGACAATAATTAAAATAAAATTTAATCAAATATAAAAGTATGTGACTGAATTAACTAAGCATTAAATGTGGCTTCCAAGTATTGGAATAAAACAACACGTAACACCATGGACGGGAAATACACCAAGTATTGCTCACCACGAACCCAATGAGCGATACAGATGGTGCTAACAGCGATACTATAGCAAACAGAGATGAATGTATAATTCATTTGAAGATTCAAGAGAGTGATTGCTAGTCTGAACTTACAGCAGAGATTTAGAAACAACATTTGAAAAAAACAAACAGAAGGTGTGAGCTCTCGATAGGAAAAACTATTAAACGTGTAGTTAATTATCCTCCAAACGGTGTGCTTTATTTACCAAGTCCTCCAGAGACAGACAATTTACAAGCATACTTTAATTTAGTTGATTTGTAGTTTGCATATAATGAATATATTAAATTGTCACGGAAGAAAGAGAGAGAGTTTTAGCTTAGTTATTTTAATGTCTGGCAACGTGCAATAGCATTTACTTGTAGGTTGATACATGAATCTTAAGGTACTTATTTAAGACTGGACAAACGTTTGCTAAACTAGATAACTCAGAACATTCGTAGAGGAAAATTAGAATAAAACCCTTGGGATAAAAAATATTTCGTGACAAGATTTTAGTTTTTATAAGAAGTAAACTTTCTTATTGCTATCCCCCTTTGTCCCACTCGAGATGATTTTTTTTTTTTACGTTTGTTACTTTCGTGGGATACTTTTTTTTTTCTTGGGAGGCTGGTTCTACGTTGTGCAGTGAGTTTGAAGACTTATTGGAGTGTGGAGAAACGAGAGGAGCAGAGGCATGCCCGCAGGGTTCCAAGCCAGAGACAAGAACGCATGAGACAAAGTACGGTCGGACTGTAGATTCTATATTGTGAAGATCTTATAAAAACAGAGCCACTACCAACTTGTTCAAGTGTCAAAACAATTTCTTGATATAAATTAAATCGCCTTTTAAAATACAAGCCGAACGCAGCCTTAGAAAGGCGGATTGTGAGATTAAGATTCTGTGGCTTGCCTCCTGTTAACTCTTGCTTGTTCCCATATAAAAATAAAGAAAAAAAAACAATCCAATGTGCATGAGTGCGTTATAAGAGCGAAATCAAAGACCAGTAGCCTAAGTGTTGGTGAATAGTGATACTGACTAGCCGTTTCCCTTTTGTTTATCGCTTCAAAAAGCCATCTAGTACAAATAGTTTTCGTTTTGTTTTTAGCGAAATTCAATAAAATACCTTAAATGTTTCTAAAATTAAACATGAAAATAAATTACTAATATAACAACTTGCTGCTAAAGAAAAATTACATTAAACTGTAATTCAACGAAAGAAATCTCATTGGTTATTTAGTTACCATTATTACAAGTAAAAGTGTCTAAATATCTTAAAAATCGATATTTTAGCATAAGAAAATGTAGTGAGCTGTAAGTAGTTTAAGCAATCAAGAAGAAATCTATTCTTTACTATTATGGCAACTTTTTTTTTAATACTTCTAGAAAATATCAGAACATACTTTGTTTGTTTGTTCCGGAATGAAATCGCATTGATATCTGTTGTATCCACCGCGGAAAATCAAACCCTAAGTTTTTAGCATTGTAAATCTGTATACTTGTCGTTGCCCCATATGGGGAAGTAGTACATAAATAAATTCCTAGTCATTATAATTGTTTTGAGTAACATATTTAACCTCATGTTTTGCTAATTCCACACTTCAATTTACGCAGCTAACAGAATTTTTATTGTTTCAACTGAGAAAAGCAGTTACTTTCATACCTACTGATAAGGTTGTTTTTAATTAAGTACAAAACTGCACGATGAACCATCTGTGCTCTGCCCACCACGGCTATCGAAACCAGGTTTCTAGTGTTCTATTGATAAGAAACAAGTTGTTTTTCATGTTATTAATGACTGACATAACCAAATACTTGAGAAATCATTAAATAATTTTAGTAATCATGATGTCACATGAAATTTTCAAAATAGAAATACCTTTATTTTAAGTAACCAGGTAGATGTTGTTATACCAGTGTTCCACAATCAGTTATACCCATGTTTAATAAAATTATTGTAAATTATGATTTTTGGGCCAATAAATTTCCTGAGGATTTATTAACATGATCATTGTTATTTTAATAAACTTCAAATAGAATTACATGAAATCAATGAATTAAGCGTTAATTTAGAAAAGTTAAAGTAAATTTCCATTAAAATCGATTGTCAGTTTACACACAGTTTATCTGACAATAACTGATATATGTAATAAAAGTTATTAACCAAATTGTCGCTTAGTAATAACATTTAATAAAATTACTTTTTAACAATTCTAATCTTCAGTTTTAACCATCTTTGTATTTACTTACTCCCCTTTTATGACGAATAATATACATAAACAAAACGGATAATACATCATGGAAAGATGATATTTAAAAATATATAAAACAAATAATGAAGAAGTTGTTAAAATACTCGAGTATTTACAAATAAGTACAAAAACGAAATTAGAAAGATACCAGATAAATTATTTAGGGTAGAGAAAAGCTGAAAGGATATCAGGCTATTAAGAAGTTTAAGAAATAATTCAGGATCAATCAGCTTTCAAAGGTAAAACAAAAACTACAAACCTCGTTTAATGAAATGTGGGATTTCAAGAGTATGGCTGTGTAAGAACTTTTTCTTTATTGTTCAAGACTGAGATTTTCGTGGAGTATTATTACGTAAACACATACTTAGTAAATATCTACAAAAATGAGTTAACTGCCGGTTAGTAAGTGTGAAAATATTTATTCGATTAGAAATATTTAATATATACATGTATAAATAAGCACGATGGAAATGTACAAGGTAGAAAAAGAACGTGAGTTTGAAAAATAGGAGAAATTATATTTGTTTCAAAGCAATGCACTTTTGAAAAGGAGTTGATGTACAGGTAAATAAAGAAAATATTTATTTCTGTAATTTAACCTCACTTTATTATCAAGATATGTTTCATTGTTTTGTAGTGGGAATAAAATAACTGACTAGTGTGAAAATAGTGACTTCCATACTGCTGTGCTTAACAGTCAATGGCAAATAGTTGCAAGTGTACAGGGACTGATTGACATTAAAGGACAAACACGAGCAGTATATATCACATGCTGCCTACTGGCTAAACACTTAAAAAAATTAAAATCAATTTTTTAGAATGCATCCAAAAGTACTTGCCCAGCTCAACGAGTAATGGTCTAGGTGGGCCAATCCATTTCTATAAGTATACAAGCTCAAAATGAAAACTAGTAAAACAATGCAGTTTTTGCAAGTGTCAATTTTATATATTTCATTACTTAAGTAATCGTAACTTTATTCTAAACACTTTGTCCAGGTCAATGTAAAGTCAAGATGTATGTGTATGTAAGTTTAACAACTATGAACCCTTTATCATGTTGGGTATGACGCAACGCGGGCAATAATTTATGAAGGTCTTACTTCTCTATCTTTTCTTTTTTTTTGGCGTTCTTGGGCGTAATCTCGTAAGCTTTCTTGCTGACTTCTTGAGTATGGATGCATTTATTGTTTAAGTTGATGTATAACTATATTGAGAAACCACGATGTCTATCTCAACAAGTTGTGAATGAACGGCGTTTCTATAAATTTAAACAGACCTTGAGTTACTTCCTGATAGATTACACTCAGTGGAAGTTTACACTTGAACCACCTTAAACCATTATAATGTTAAGTGAAATAAAGTCGTTATAATACAAATAGGAACAGAGCACCCGATAATATCTCAGCTGACAAAACCATAAAATATTTGTGAAACGTTCTGATACCCTTTGTTTCCTACAGTTCTGTGTTAGAGAGAACTCTTTACTTCAAAAAGGGGTACACAGATTTTGTTCTTGTTTTCTGTATCATACACAGAGGATTCGATAATACGTAAGTGAATAAATCGTAATTTTTGTTTCAGCATGTCAAATTACAGTTAGATAATTATATACATTTGACATATAAAATGTAACACGACAAGTTGTTTAACCGACGATTTTGTGAGGTTAATGAAGTGTAAGATAATCTTAAATCGATGAACACACATCACAGTTTTTTTACCACAGAAATGTTGTTCAACCAATTCTACTACAGTTAATCCTTGTTCAGATGAATGTGTTCTTAACATGAGTGGTCATTCAGAAACAACGTTTGAAACAAAAACTTGAAATAGGAAGATTAATTGCCGTTGCAATGAAATTAAACGTTGTTAAACATTTCGTCTTAAGAATTTGAAACAAACGTCATTAGATAGAATTAAAGTTCTTAAATTTGTGGGAATTTCAAACCATTTAATCAACTTTAATATTAATCAAGTATACAACTTTTGGTACCTTTGGTCAACTGCATCATTTATTTATGAAGTGTCATATCGAGCAATAAATGCTTTAATTCTTTTACGACATGTAATTTTCAAATGTTTTAAAACTTTATTTCATGTAACTAAAGCCAGTTCGGTAATGAGAATTTTAATATGTGTTGTTCATTACGAAGATTTTTAATTAATGAATAAACATCATCACGACATTCAAGCTCTTTCAATCATGCATAACATGTTTGTCAACTTAACTCTAAGAACATTTTAAACGCACTAGCAAACATACATAAACATATTACCTTCCCGTACCATCAGAAAGCATAAACACTTTCAAGGTATTTTTTTCAGCAATATATTATCCCGAAACTACCATTTCTTGCACCGCGGTATCAAGCTTTTTTTTACAAACAAATACACTGTGCGATCTTCATGCCTTCAAACATTCAAGTATTCCTACAACTTAGTTGTACCAGACTAACATCACACTGTAAGTATCAAGGTTTTCTAATACTTATCTTTGTACACAGCTTATGGGAAGACAAAACTCAAACTTCACGAACTCATATTAGCTAAAAAATTTTAAACAAACTAATATTTCAAATGTTTTTATTAGTGATTCATTTATCCCAACAGTGATATGTCTGCAAACTTATAATGCTAAAAACTGAGTTTCGATACCCACGGGGAGCAGAGCACAGATAACCCACTGTATAGTTCTAAACTTAACTACTACCAAAAGTGATTCTTCTGCACACTGAAATATTCCTGTTTAGAACTGGGTAAAATTTAAGGTAGAACGTTCACTTAAACTTTTCTCTAATATGTCAGAGTTACAAAGGCATTATAACTTATTTATTGTTGTGTATATTATTGTGTCTTACAAAGATCCTATTGGTTCGCGAATTTTGAATCACCCTAAATTTTTTATCGAAGTGAAAAAAATTCCCGAGATCAACTTTTAACACATATTTTAAAGTTTTCAGGTAAACAGTTCCTGAGTTACCTCTGTGGTAAAAGACGATACCGCATGTTTTCTACTATTAACTAAAATGCAGTTGTTTTCTGAACTTCCGTTTTTTCAGAGTTTCCAGCTTGGACGCTGATAATTGATCGAGTAGATGCTTGAACTACCTTTGTTTTGGTGCATTCAAGATGTGAGTTCCCTAACTGGCAAATTACCCGAGTTTATTGCTGGGAAGGTAACTAACATGAAACTTTACTAGGAACTTTCTTCACTCAGAACAACGTTTTGTATTAGGGTTTCCGTGAACGTTGTCTGTTTTCGTAGCTTATGCTATAACTATTGGAAGAGTAACTTCGATAAAGTAAACTTTTAGAAGTTATTTTATTTTATGCAATTTGCGATTTGAATTTTGATTTGTATGAAGGTGACACTTAAAGTGTAACATCGATTCTGATTAAATATTTCATAGGTTCCATTTTCATTTTACGTTTAGAGGTTTCAATTTAATTTATACGGGGATATATGCAAAGGTGATAAAAGCTTTTGGATAGAATTTTTTTCCATCATTTTGTAACTTTGAAATGCAAATGTACACACTTGCTTTTATTTCGTTCCCCGTCTAGTACAGCGGTAAGTCTACGGATTTCCAACGCTAAAATCAGGGGTTCGATTCCCCTCGGTAGACTCAGCAGATAGCCCGATGTGGCTTTGCTATAAAAAACACACATACTTTTATTTTACTTTCTTACTGTACTGTGTTAATAAAGATTTGTTTCTTATGGTTCTAATGGCATCAAGTCTTTCTTCTAGACAACACTCATTAAAGATCAAAGAACTCAACTATTTTCTTTAATCCAGTATCATTTGAATCTTCGGTTACTGGGCCTAACTGATATAAGATGATCTCGGAATTTTTTTTTTTTTTCTCTATTCGATAACGGCCTGCCATGGCCTAGCGCGTTAAGGCGTGTGCTTCGTAATCTGAGGGTCGCGGGTTCGCACCCGAGTCGCGCCAAACATGCTCGCCCTCCCAGTCGTGGGGGCGTTATAATGTGACGGTCAATCCCACTATTGGCGGTGGGTGGTGATGACTAGCTGCCTTCCCTCTAGTCTTACACTGAATTAGGGACGGCTAGCACAGATAGCCCTCGAGTAGCTTTGTGCAAAAAACAAAAAAAACACTTCGATAAAAAATTTAGGGTGATTCAAAATTCGCGAACCAATACACTTTAAGGGAAAATTACACCGCCAATATTTTCAACATTTTTTTTATAATAGTGTATTATTTTTTACAGAATCCCAAGCAAAAAGAACGTTTTAAAATTTCATTAAATAGTGCAGTTATTAAAATAATTTATGATTAACTTCTGTGCTGTCGATAAGAGAAGAAAAATTTCGATAAACATATTAATATGTTTACTTTCCAGAAGTTGCGTTTTAAACGAACAATGTTCCTTTATACAATATATACGTATACATACAAAAAGTATAATTGTATCAAACTATTTCATTTAGAACTAATTTCTAATTACAGTTGTATCTAAAAGTATAAAACGGTTTGATATACAATTTTCTTTATATTTTGCTTTAAGAAACGTTTTTGTTATACTAATAGTTATTAAAAATGCTGAAATTATTAATACCTATATTTTTCTAACGATTTATCTAATCTCGTTCATACGAATATGCCCTCTAGTGGCACAGCGGTATGTCTGCGGACTTAAACCGCTTGAAACTGGGTTTCGATACCTGTGGTGGACAGAGCACAGATAACCCTTTGTGCTTTGTAACAAACAGAAATTTGTTAACTAGACCCTAATCCACTGAAGAAAAAACGTTTATTGCTTTATAACTCCACTTGTATAAATCGTTCAAAAAGTTATTTAAACAAAAACCATTGTCAGTCATTTATGACGAGAGACTAAAATGACTTTCGTCTACGTATTCCAAACAAGACATGTGCTGAACACATAATACTGTATCAATGCCGTAGAAATATCGCCTCAGAAACGAAGTTATCAAATGTACATCTTAATATTGAAGTGAAACAATAACAATGTCTAGCCTTGTGCTTAACACCAACAACATATGAATATATTATATTAAAATGGAAATACTTTTCGTAACAGCTGGTTTTGTTGCCGTTAAGAATACTCATTGCATTAATATTACTTCGCATCTCTTTATAAGCTATATCTTGTTCTTTTTGGAAGATTATTTGAGCCAAATATTCAACTCAAATTATATGAAAAGGGTTCATTACTTGATCAGGTAGTTAGGGAACTCAACTCGTAATCTGAAGGGCACGGGTTCAAATCCGCCTTCTACCAAATATGCTCGCTCTTTCAGCCATAATGGCGTTATTATGTAACAGTCAGTCCCACTATTTGTTAGTAAGAGTAGAGTGGGTGGTGATGAATAATTGTTTTCCCTTTAGTCTTATATTGCTAAATTAGGGACGGCTAACGCAGATAGTTCTTGTGTAGATTTGCCCAAAATTCAGAACAAACAAACAAATAGTTTGCCAAACGCAGGCTAGCTGCTCAAATATCACAGTTGTACTTAAATAATAAAAAATGCAAGTTTTTAACTGCTAAAAATCTTGACAAATATTCAAACAACTATTGATAATATATCATATTGATTATTCTGTAGAACATCCTCTCTTAAAATCCTTATCAAAAAGGCGGTATGATCTACGACACAAAAATTCAGATTAAATTCGCGCCTTTAAAAACAAAAACGTATGACTATCTCAACTTCAATGTATCCTCAAGGTCTAAGATAAACGAAGTAGTGGCTATAAAAGCTGCGGCATGTTCGAATTAGAAATTTTAATTTTAATATTAATTGCTGCTATGAGTGAATTATAAGAAACGATCAAATTTCATTATTTGGTCAGACAGTAATAACCCAAGAAATGGGTGCTGTTGACGAACTACCTCCTTTCTAGCCCATTAATTCAAAATTATGGAACCGTCCTAAGCATCTTTGAGCGAATATTCAAAAACAAGCAAAGCATTCCAAAGAGAATGTCACTGTATGCTATTTACTCCTTAGCAGAAGGAAGCAATCATGAACATACAGCAAATTGTATTAAAATACTATGAGTGTGTGAACTCGAGAACATAAATGATAGAAACCGTTATTTGTAAGAGTAAAATATGTCTATGAAATAAATCACATTTCATAGAATTACTGACGATTCAAAACTTGTAACTATTAGAAGTTTGTTCAATCTGATTTTTTACTAAATGTTTCCTGTTTGGCATGGTCTAATGGTTATCGTGCTCTGAATATGAAATTGAGGGTTTATGGTTCGTTGTCACTTATCATAGAAATTGGCTTTACATTTCGGGATCTTGAGTGTAATATAAAACTGATGGTCAAATCTCATTAATCGGTCAGAGAAAAGTATTCTAAATATTTAGTTGAGTGGGTGGATGCCATTGACTAGATCAACTTATCACTAGTTTATCGGTCCAAAATTAGGGACTGATATGCACAAACAACCCTTTGCGCGAAAATTCCGAAACAAACAAAAAATAAATATTACTATAAGACGTCTTGTATTATATAACTTTATATTATTTTTGTTGAGAAGGAAAGTGTAACTCTTCATAAAGGCACAAATGTTTGGTAATTTTCCGCATTAAATCACATATTTCATTGCTTCGAGATACTCCGTTATAGTCCATCCAAAAATAGATCATTTTATTTCTAGTTGGTGCAGTTTGTGGTAATAATATCATGTTGTATATAAGAGTATTATTTTACCATTTTCCTTTATCTGGTTTATTAGTATATATATATATATATATTTGTTAATCAGACATTAAACTCTAATTACGTTTGTTGACGAATATCACCTACAGTTACGGTTGCCAGACTAATGTATTAGCACTGTCTTTCATACTGCAGTACTAATATAAATTGTTCAGCAAACGACGTTTGAAAACTATTGTATATAAAATGAATGTAACTAACATAAAAATATCTTAATGTTTTTCTTTAGCATATATATATATTTTTAATATTAATTGTCAAGTCACTCTAGAAACATGACAATGACAAAAAAGCGTTTAAGGTGTCAATAACGTTTATTGTTTCGATATTTGTGTGTGTATTTAAGCTAAACACAAAGCTACACAATGTACAATCTGTACTCTACCCACAACAGGTATCGAAACCCAGTTTCTAGCGTTGTAAGTCCGCAGACATACCACTGTGGCATTGGGAGGGCGATATCAAAGAACTGAGTGATCACCATGGGAGTACAGTCACTTCCTGCTGAGGTAATAAAATAACCCTTGAAAGTTTACAGCTACTAGTTTCGTGTAAATGTCATTCTCGGCAGTGTAATGGACACTTAGTAAATTCACCGTGACATGACTTAACATGAGTTGTTTTTTTTTAATACTAATAAGTCTGGCTCTGTCACTGTTTTATTGCGAGTGAAGGGTAAGATATATTTGTTTAAACTTGATTTTTTCTTGTTTTACTCTAATAGAGATGTTTTATAAAATGAAGGACACACTGGCCTCTGATCAAAATTATTGGGTTTCTTGAAAAGTTGATTGATAAGAATGTAAGCCTATAATTATCAAATATATTGATCGATTTTGTTGAACATCGTCTAAGACACGATGAAGTGGACAAAAACAACGGACTAGTTGTAAAGTTGTAAAAATTGGATATATTTTAATACACCATCTTCTATTGGGTCATCTGTAAGTTTACAGACTTACAACGCTAAAATCCATAATTCGATTGCCAACAAATGGACAACAAATATGGGTGTATAAAAGGAATGATCGTAAATGTTTACAAACTGAAAGAATGAATGTTATAAACTTATAGACATTTGAGCTCGACGTAACGTTCTATATTAATAGTTTCGTTTTGAGCTTGCTTAATTATTATAAGCAGTATTTTATTGTGAGTTACAACTTTTTACAGTAAGGAAAAGTATTTTAAAGATAGGTTTGGCGCTTTGATCACTGGTACAATCACTCTCAAGTACACAAGTAGGTGCACATCTTAAGTACTTGAAAATGACTACACCAGTGTTCGAAACGTCGCATCTGGTTTAGAAATATTCTTTTTTGCTGTAAGGGCTGTAACTTCTAATAAAACAACATTTTATATTAACCAAAATTTATTATTTGAAAATGTTCTTAAAATTTCAGTTGGCATTCATTATTGTAATCACTTATTCAGTACTGAATTACATTACAGCCAATTGTTTCAACAAAGAATATCATTATAAAGACATAAAATTATATAAAGGTTTGTTGGTTATAGTTAAATACAAAGCTACATAGTGAGCTATCTCTGCTCTACCTTAGCCCAGTCTAATACTGCTGAATTGTGGATAACTAATGCAGACAACTCATGTATAGCTTTGCGCAAAATTCGAAACAAACTGTGCCCTGCTCACCATGGGTAACGAAACCCGATTTCTAGCATTATACCCCTTGAGAGATATCTAAAGAAAACAAGTTAAAACACACCTGTACTTTATGACATTAATAAAGCGGCTTCATTTTGAAACATGTATGGTCAGTGTCTTGAATTTTGTATAACTTATTTATTTGTTTTTTTGTAAAGATCGTATAGAAAACTAGAGAAAAAATGCTTTTTTCAGAAACCTCTTATACCTAGTAAAATTTAAAAAAAAAAACTCACAGATTAACTATCAACGGAGTTCTAGTCTAGATGTTAGTAATATATAAAAAATATTATGCAGAAACTTGAAAAAAAGCAGGATTGAACAGCATTTTCAATAATTAATCAACATTCTTCATATCTGAGAGCTCTATGTGTCGGCTGCGTTACCTTTCCTATCCCTTTTCTTCTCATGGACTACAGATTTGATTAAAATTTCAGCCTGGAATTTTAAACATCGTCTCAAAATAATAAAACTTAAATATTGTTTTTCTTATTTGCTCACAGAAGTTTGAAATGTATATGTTTTTAATTTTTTCATATAATAACTGTTTTAATGTAAACGTTAAATGATCAATTAAGTTAATTATACATTTCTCAAATTTTGGTGCCAGGCATGGAAGGATGGTTTAAGGCGTTTGACTCATAAGATGAGAGTCGCGGGTTCGAATCATCGTCGCACCAAACATGTTTGCCCCTTTCAGCCGTGGGGGTGTTATAATGTGATGATCAATCATACTATTGATTGGTAAAAGAGTAGCACAAGAGTTGGTGGTGTGTGGTGATGACTAACTGCCTTCCCTCTAGTCTTACACTCCTAAATTAGGGACGGCTAGCGCAGATAGTTCTCGTGTATCTTTGCGCAAAATTAAAAGAAAACAATCCTCAAATTTTGAATCTGTGTCAGTATTCCTTACAAGATAATTTTCATTTCTGTTTTGTCCAAGCCAGTTATTTCTTTACTATAGACTTAACTTTTACTCTTATAGTTTCATTCTCTCTCTCTTTACAATTGATAGTTCAGAGAAAGACTTTATGTCATCTTCATTTATCTTAATAAGAATGTTTTACAATTTCATGTACATTTTTTCTTGGTTCTTATCGTATTCCAATTTTTTTTCGAAATTTTGATTCCTTACTAAATTTCTTTTAACTTATCTAAATTCAAAACTTATATTTTTCAATTCTATATATTTCTCTTTTAATTGCCTTATTTCTTGATTTACTCAATGTACAGTGTTTAAAGAAGCCAATCATCAAATTTGTGATAGAATCACGTTAACTGTACATTACTCTCAATTTGTCTATTGCCAGTTTGTTTGTTCGTTACTAAACACAAATCTACACAATGGGATATTTGTGCTGATCTCACCATTATTATCTAAACCTGATTTTTAAGTTATAAGTTCAGTAACCACTAATGTAGCGGGAGTGTGGCTTTTTCATTATAGATTCAGAATTAAAGGCTTGTGAAAACATCGTTTCAGATCTGCTTTTGCCTCCCACAAATCACTACCCACAATTTTGTACTGAATTTATTTCTTTTACATTTTGTTATTATATGATGAACTTTGCTCACGCCCCCCATTGGTACAGCAGTTTGTCTACGTAGCCACACCACTCAAATCCGAATTTCGATACATGTGTTGGAGAGAGCATAGATAGCCCATTATGTACCTTTGTACATAATTCAAAACGACAACAACAGCTTTATTCATTTTATAAATTTTCCGTTGAAAATCCAAGTTTAGATCAGTTCGAACAGTCCACTTCTAGGTTAGTGCACCCATAACTAGCGAAAACAACTGTAACCTGTAGTTACATGCAAGTATACTTATTCTTTTATTGGTTTATCGAGTTGTGCATGACCAAGAGACAAGCCTGTCTTGTATGTATTGGTGGTCTACGTTTCTTAAATGTTTATGACAAAGGATTGACTGTACTCATATTTCTTTCCTACTTTTTAGATGTAGCAAAGATAGATTATTTTTGTAGAGAAGGGGTGTCTACATTTACAAACAAAACCAAGTGCATAAATACACACTTGCTTAGTTTGCCAACCTTAGATGGCAAACAGAGTAGTAAACCTATTGACAAATTAACTGTACTATTATAACAGTAAAATAATTCACATTGCAATGTTTCAATTTATTCAGTACCTTATTACAAAAATTGTAATACAAAGTAGTGTTCACGTGCTTTGTAAGTGATTAGTCATTCTATTAGTTTCTGTGCGAATTTAAATTCATTGATAGTTAAATTGAAGTTAATTGTTCATCGGATTTACCGTTATACGTTTATTTTAATACATATGTGCGTTTCAGTTTGATGTATGTGACGTAAATTGTTGGATGTGTATTGCGCAAGTACCGCCTGTTCTCTAAATTTATAGATTTTTGAGAGTAAGAATCATCAATATTTATTTTACAAAAATGCTATAGTGTTTTTTTAACATTCTAGAAACTCTTCTTAAACTACATAAAGAAACGCGAAAAGAGAGTTATTGTAATTATTTGTCAGCTACGGTCAGTGTGCTATAGGCCTTGGAAGTGATAATTGTGATTAACGACCATTAATCAGAAAAGCACAAAATCGGACCAGGAACGTTTATAGATTTTGAAAATTGCAAACAGTTCAACTTCAGTGAATTAACTGCAAAAACATTAAATATATTTGTCGGTAAAAAGTCAAGGGTGTGAGGCCAGTCAAGCTGGCTAGCTTAAACAAGGTGTAATAATATCAACTCAGGATTAATTTACTTGTCGTGAACTTGAATCGTCGATAAAATATTCAATTCTCGACTGGATATAAGACTCAATGTTGTCTGTAACTTTGTGAAACTTTTGTATATAAATTATTATTTGTAATAAATATTAGTAATACCCGTTATTATAAACTGTAGTTTTTTATATTTGTATATTAAAATTTATTTGTGTTATAAAAAGACAATGTGTATATCAGTCTTGTTGGCAAATATCGTAAAAGCTATACATGTTAATATTTGATTAACTTCTAAATTAAAATTAAAATTTTACGGCTATTTGAAATCGTAATACATCAAGTTCGTAACATAATAAATAGGAAGCTCGTCCGTGGTAAAGTATAGTACGTAACAGTTATTAAGTATAAACAAGCCTGTGGGAGGAAAGACAGGAATTTTAGGAAGTGTAGTATTTGGATGTACTGTGTATTTTAATTTTCTTTCCGTTTTAGTTAGTTTGTTTTTGAATTTCGTGCAAAGCTACACGAAAGCTATCTGCATTAGCTGTCCATAATTTAGCAGTGTAAGACTAGAGGAAAAGCAGCTAGTCATCACCCACCCACTGCCAACTCTTGGGCTGCTCTTTTACCACTGAACAGTGGGATTGACCATCACATTATAGCGCCCCCATGGCTGAAAAGGCGAGCATATTTGGTGTGACGGCGATTCGAGTCTGCGACCCTCGGATTACGAGTCGAGTGCCTTAACCACCCGGCCATGCCGGGCCCTTTCTGTTTAAGATAGTTGTTTTGAATTAAGAGATTTAGTACAATTGACTAATGTACTTTTTAAATATTTTATTATTAATGTAATCAGTTACAATAATGGTAATACGCATTTCGTTTTTTCTCTCCCAACAGAAAAGGTATAGTATAAATTAGTTTTTGTTCAAAACATTACAATTCATTCATTTACTTGAGAGTTTGAAATATATATACATATATATGTATGTATATATATATATATATTAATCATTGAATACTAGCCGCAAAAACAGTTGGGTAGTTTACATGCAGTTCAGTTAAAATTCTCTTATTCAATCATTTTTATGCAAGCAATTTAAGCTATGCTTTCTGCTGGCAGTATTTGTTAGATCTATAAATGATAATCTATCGTTTTGAAAGATTACGTTGTCGGACAAACAAACTCTCACAAGCGTAATTTTATTTAATAAAACCACATGGAAGGTAAACAATAATATAAAGTAATATTATTTATGATGGCGTACATAGTATGAAACTGTTATGAGCGAACAGAATTTTATTTATTGCAAAGTAAAGCAAGTGTAAAAATGTAATGAAGAAATACTTAGCTGATTATGCAGAAACGCCTGAATGCATATTCACAAAGTAATTCCGGTATAGTTTTGAACGAATTACGCATGAGTTCTTTATATTAAATAAATCGATAAATCCCATAGTAATTTTATTTAGTGTAACGTTCATTTATATATATATATATAATTTTTATATAATTTTCATATAATTTTCATATAAAATTACACGGGAGTTAAGTGTTGTTGGTGTGAAATGTTTTGCAAACAAACAAAAAGACTAAAATTCAAATGGAAGTCATTCGTCACGTGATGACAACGACATTGTACCATTGTGTAGCATACTTATTGCATTAAAATGTTTGACTATACAAAAAAGAAGAAAAGTGATTCTTATTGAAAAAGCTAATAAGCAATTCGGACTCTTCGGATAAAGGCCTTTCTAATGATATGAGATTTGTAGCAACTGATTGAGAAATTTCCAAAAAAGTTCACGATAAACATACGCAAGCGTACTATTTATAAACTTAGGAAGCTTCATCATGTGGAACGCTTATCAATGTATGATTCATAATCATTAAATAATCTACAATATTTAAGAGTAATATATATATTGTGTTTGTTTAATACTAATTTATCAGATGGTACATACACAAAAATTTCCAACGAGTAGATTGAGCATCTCAATGGGATTAAGATCTGGGCTTTGACTCGGCCATTCCAGGACTCTCCATTTTTTAGTTTTCAGCCAGTCCTTGGTGGATTTACTGGTATGTTTTGGATCATTGTCGTGTTGCAGGGTCCAGGTCCGCTTCAGCTTTAATTTTCGTACAGATGGTCTCGCATGATCCTCAAGCACCTTCTGATACACAGTAGAATTCATGATGGATTCTATGATTGTGAGCTGTCCAGGTCATGCTGCAGAAAAGCAGCCCCAAACCATGACACTTCCACTTCCATGCTTTACAGTTGATATGAAGTTCTTTTCCTGGAATGCTGCATTTGTTTTACGCCAAACATGTCCTCTGTTCTGGTGTCCAAATAATTCAATTTTGAACCCATCTGTCCAAAGAACATTATTCCAGACGTCCTGGTCTTTGTCTACATTCTCTCTGGCAAACGTCAGTCTGGCCTTGATGTTTCTCTTGGAGAGCAAAGGTTTCCTCCTTACACACCTCCCATGCAAATTAAACTTGTGCAGTCTCTTTATGATTGTAGAGGCATGCACTTTCACAAAAACAGTAGCCAGAGCATGCTGTAGGTCCCGTGATGACATGTTAGGGTGTTTGGAGACCTCTTTTAGCATCTTGCGGTCCGCTCTCGGGATGAACTTGCTTGGACGACCAGACCTGGGTGTGTTGGCAGTTGTTTTGAAAGCCCTCCACTTGTTGACTATTTTCCGAACAGTGGAATGGCTGATTTCAAAATCTTTTGCGATCTTTTTAAATCCCTTACCAGACTCATAAGCAGCTACAATTTTGTTTCTGAAGGCCTCAGGCAGCTCTTTTGCTCTCACCATGGTGCTCACTCTCACTTCAACAGTCAGAAGCACACCAAACTAAATGTCTGAGGTTTAAATAGGGCAAGCCTCATTTAAAATGCTGAGTAACGATCTTCTAATCATGCGCACCTGGTGTGACACATCTGTGTGTGAGTTGAGCCACTTTAAGTGGGAATAAATGTGGGGTTGTCCTACCTCTTTCTTCAGTTAGAATATGCATTTTTGTAGAATTACATTTTCAGAAGATCTTGAAGAATCTCTTTCTTCAGTTTTAATTGTTTAGTTATATTCCCATAATCTCTCAGTATTGTTAAAATTGAGATTAGATATCTATATATTTAAAAATGTTACAAAAATACACAGGCTTTCATAGGGTGTCCTAACTTTTTCACATGACTGTATGTTGTGTTCATCTATGAATTGTAGGAGAAGTCTTCCATTTGCATTTGTTGAATTGCATCCAAGGTTGATGTGTTTACTATTTAAATCTCTGATTAAAATGGTATTTTGATTGTTGGAAAATATTTTGTTAATTAAATTTAAGTCTATTTGTTTTGTGGGTGAGCAATAAATTCCTGCTATTGTGACGGTAGAACGATTATTTAACAGGATTTTGGTAGTAATATGTTCGTTGTTGCTGCTGATATGAATTTCAGTAACTGATAGATTTGTTTCGTGTAGCAACAACATTACTCTGTTTTTATCCTGTTTATTTAGTCTGTCTTTCCTTATGGTTGTCTAGTATGGTATTTTAAATTTATTGGTTTTGTATAGTAAGGTTTCACTTAATATTACAGCCCCCCGCTAGTACAGCGGTATGTCTCCGGATTTACAACGCTAAAATCAGGGGTTCGATTCCCCTCGGTGGGCTGAGCAGATAGCACTTTGTGGCTTTGTTATAAGAAAAAACACACTTAATATTACAATTTCTGGCGGTTGCGGTGGAAACGTTTATTTTGAATTTCGCGCAAAGCTACACGAGGCTATCAGCGTTAATAGTGTACTCGTATTTGAGGTAAGTAAAAAAAAATAAATAAAAAAAGATAACTCAATATATATATACAATTAAGGCTCGTATTATAGGTAATGATTAGGACTACGTGCCAGTGCAAGGAACATATTTTTCAACTCGGCTTTGATTAATGTGTGTGTGATACCTCCGTTACATTTTCAGTCTAAAAACTACGTGAAAAAATTTAAAAATTGTCAGAAGTTCATTGCGATCATTCTCTTGAGTTTCAGTCACATAAAAAGAAAATAAAAAATGCAAATTTCTACCATGTTAAAATAATTTAGTGCAATCCTAACGAAAAAGTGGATTGTGAATGCCATTTATTCTGTAATTTGTAACTTTTAAGAAAGCTCCTGAATTAGTGAAAATGTGAAATTTACTGTTCTAAAGTTGAACTTTTATATTTTATTGCTTCAATTTCTAGTAGTACTAGCCTTTATACTTTAATCGTTGTAATTACTAACGTTAAAAGTCAATGTTTATTATTTTAATTAGTTTTAATGGTTACTACTATTTTTTATGTTGTTAATTTAATGGAAAACATGCTCTAAATAACAAAATAAAATAAAATTCTTCAGAATACTTTGAAAATTGAATATCATTTGAAGTTGGAAAACTCGAAGTTAGTTAAAAGAATAACAACTTAGAACGCTGCTTTTTAATAATATATTTATCGTACATGTTTTTTATCATATGTTTACTTGTAAGCTTCTTTATCACAACTATTAATTGCTTTGTATGCAATATTTTTAAAATCCAGTGAATTTTTCAAAGGTTGTTGTGTATGTGTTTGAATGAATTTTATATTTTGGTTGTAAAATGTATAGTTTTTTTAAAAGTACCTTATTCGCTGTTAACGTTAGGTTAACTTGTTTCAGTACGTGACTAGTGCGACTAGCAATGACGAATTTTGTGGCTGTTATATTCATGATCAATAACGAAATATATTTTGTGTTTACTGTAAATGTGGTAGTTATATGTTTGTTTATTTTACAAAACTGAAAAAGTTTAGACGTCGGAATTTCAATTACAGAATAATATCAGTCATGAGAAAAAACGTAAATAATTAGGTTGTGGAATTGTTTATTCCTTGGTTAATAAATCGACATGACACATGCATGTTGAAAAACTGAAATTATTATGTAGAAATAAAAAAATGCATATGTGAATATTTAAACAGGATTGGAAAATTGAGTTTTATTTTTTAGTTGTTGATGTTCTCATGCACATTGTCTACAATCTGCTTCACTGAGGTAAATATATATTTTCAGAAACACAGATTGTTCTCAACTGTTAATTTACATAATTTAACAGTGGTATGGAAGGAACATCTAAAAAGAAGAAGAAGAAGCAGGTTGTCAAAAAAACATATCCTGGAGTTGATGAACTGAAAAATTATGATCATCTATTGTTTATTGATTTAAATCAATTTAGAAGGTAGGCTTGTTATGATATATATGAAGAAAATGCTATATAAGTACCTACTGTAGACTACTTAATATTTGAATCCTTTTCTTATAAAGTGTATTTTTCCATTCATGAAGATTATTTGACCATACATGCAAATGCAATATTTGAAGTTCCAATTTATAAAAATCGAGGGGATCTTAACAATGTTACTTTTTGTTGTGTAAAACACTAAAGTTTTTTGGTATTGTTTTGTAAATACAAAATTTGAAATATCAGAGTAACTTTGTTTTAAATTATATTGCTTAATGTTTTAATGCTGTTTCTTTAAAACGTAAAGGTATAAGGATTGTAAAATACTATTCTAAATGAGGCTTGAACCTTTGACTCATACCAGTGCTTTTACCAGCTGAGTTTTAAACATCTTGACCATCACATTATACCATTTTCACTCAAACAAGCTTTATTCCCAAGAGAAAACACATAACACATCCTGGTAAATTATTCTGTAAATACATGACAAAACCCAGCATCTGACAACCTGAAAGAAGCCACAAAACAAACACAATCTTATACATGCAGCATACCAGTCTAACTGTTGAGCCAAGCATATATACAAATGGTTTGATTTATCATCCCTTCAGCCCTATCTTAAGGGTGGTAGAACCAGTAATTGGGCATAAAAGGTAATGTTTTTCCAGACATATTAGAAAATCTGCTGCAGTAAAAATTAAACCTTGGACCCTTGTCTCATGTTAAATATTCTCTTGCCAACTGAACTACTGAGATTCAACTTTCAAGTATTATGACCATTGTAATGTGATAGAAACCAGATTCCCTTATTTTTTTTCAGGTAGAAACAATACAGAAAAGTTACAAGTCTTGGAAACAATTTTGAACACTTGCATAGAAGATAGACTAGTCAAAACAGATAATACTGGTAACAAAATAATTAAAATGAATAATCTAAGGGATCATAAACAAACAAGTTGATAAACAAGGCAACGTATGAGAGTGAAAACTTATAATTGGAACGAAAAGTGATAAAAAGATTTATAATAATCAAAAACATTTTAAATTATAGGATATCAAGGGGTTTTTGGTCCATAAAAGATGCCCTTACTCACAGCACCCCACAATAAACAGAAATTTAATCATTAAAATGTGCCATGGCTCCCCAGGTATTCATCAACTATTTTCTTAAATTTTTATAAAGTCACAGCCACTTTATGACAATTTATTCCACAGATTTATCTTCCTATTGGAGAAATGAAACTGCAGCTGGATTCTGTATTTCTCATTTCTTATATTTACAAACTAGTTTCATTGCTTACAGGATTCATCACAAAATTATCTTAATATGTTATATTTTTCATTAATTAGATCACCCTTTAATTGTTCTGTGTTTACAGGCTCATTACACTCATTCAGCACATTTCTAGATGCTTGAAAATTATCTTAAATTTGTATCTTTTTGTTTGTGAACTGTTATCCATCTTATGGTGTATCCAGTGGGACCTAAAATATGGTTAGGACATTTATATTCATAAATCACACTAGTAGTTTTGGTGACAGGTATTTGATCCTTATATCTGAAGAAAAACCTCTAATCTGTGTATAGACTTAACATCTGAATTCAAACTGGGGGTGTTCGTGTAACTTGTTGCTAAACTAAATAGCTTGTTATCTTGTATATGGCAAGATTGAAGAAATGTTTTATTTAGTAAAATTCCAATTAGGTTATGTAGAAAAATTTATCTTATGAAAAGGCTTCAATGACATGATCTATAATACCTATTGAAAAGGTTTTTTTTGTAAATGTTTTTTAATATTCTCTACATCTTTATGAAAATTCACATACTTACTGGTTGATTTACATGTCTTATGAATTAGTATTTTAACTAGGTGTTTCTTAAAAGACAATAGTATAAAACTGGAAAGTTGGAGTACAAACCAATGAAAGTCTTTTGAAAAGTTATACATTCAAATTTACCAACTTCATTACGAATAAAGAGGCATAAGAATGGATGTTGTTAGAGTTTGGCTGTGAATTTAATATTACAATGTCTGCTGTTAAAATAGCTTAAAAGAACCCATCTACCTTCCATAATATACTATTTAAAATGAGAAAAAACATGATTAAGGGCTACATTTTTCATGGCAAAAGGCATCTCAACATATGTATATAATGACTCTTTCACACCTGGAATTATCGTAATAGCCATCCTTTTAGTTCCCTCTCCAATGTAGCAATCGTTATAAGTCAGACAAAAACTTCACACAATATTCCACCAAATTGGTGACATGTAGTGAAGCATATCATTTTATAGATTTATAATCAATGTTTCCCTCTACACAACAGAAATATAATACTGTCTTGAAGGTTGTTATCAATCAATAACAAAAGATCTTTTTTCTTATCCTCACAATTTAAAGGGTTCACATATTCATAACCTTACACATAAATGTATCATAGTTAAATGGCATGTAACATGTTCAGCTAACCAGCTTGGGCCCCAGTAAAATTATAGCATCCTTATTATTACCAGCCAGATCTAAGACTCTTACATCATGAACAAATTTAACTGCTTTCCCTATTGTTTAGTTATTGTTTTAATTAATGTAACTGAGGAATGACATTGGACCCACCACAGTTTCCTGAGGGACAGCATTTCTAATGTTAGTCTAGGTAGATCCAGTCAGTTTTTGAGCCATTTTACTAGTTTGTTCATTACTTGAACTATGGTAATATCACCAATGTTGTATGTGGTACCTTATGAAAAGCCTTCTGAGATTTGAAATGAACAAGATATACACTTTTATCCTTGTCTATGTAAGTAACATTTTCAATAGAGTTAATAGTGATATAAAGCAAGATATTCCCTTTGTAAAGCCATGTTGTTTGTCTGACAAACAATTGAACATCAGTAAATGATCCTACAATGTATCTTTTATCAGACTCCAAAGCTTTGTGAAGGCAGTTTCTGAAATGTAAAGTTTATCTCTTATTTCATCCCTAAGTTTCTATTAAGTTAATTCCCATAATAAATTTTTTGCTATACAGAATATGTCTGCTAAGAATTACAAGATTCAAATGCTGAACCCTCATACGACACTGTCCCGATACACATATATAGATTTCTTCAGAAGTTTTATGGACAGTAATTCTCATAAAATTAAAAAAAAATGTTTAATGACAATTCCTATTCTCTGTTCTTAATTACAGAGTTATTGATGTATCATATATTATTTCTGAAGTCATAATATGCTGTTATGCTCTCTTACATGCATAATAGCATTGATAAGTTTTCCTTTATCTTTCTATATTGAGGTAATAGATACATGTAATGAAAAGTTGTAATGTGTCAATAAAAACAAAACCTGTAACATTCTGACAGACTTGTTTTATGTACTTTGAGATAGACCACAGAATATCATGATAATCTTTCAATATGTAATTAATGCAGGAAATAATAATGGACTTATACAATGAAAGAAATTATACAAAAAGTTATAAAACAGAAGTAACAAAGATGAAGATGAACCCAAAGAATTTAAAAACTATTGTCACTATTTGGTTTCTGTGAAAATTATTTCACAATCACTTCAAGTTAACCAGCAACAATACTATAAAGTTTCACACATGTATCAAAGTAAATTTTTTATGGCTTTCACAAGTATTTGAGAAATAATAAAAACACTTTTAAAAGAACACATATTTGAGACTATATTTCTGTGTGTAAAATTAAATCATTCCTGTTGTTGTCATATCTTTTGTAACCACAAGTTTCAATAGGCATAATTCTGGAGTGAATTAAAATTTTATGAATGTATGTTACTCTTTTTTAAAAAAATAATAATAATGAAGTTAATAAGTACAATGTATTTTCTGAGTATTTTCAGAATGAAGAACAACTTTTCAACAGTAAATTGGTGAAGTTAAAATGTTTATAATAATTTACAATGCTTTCTCAGAATATATTTTAATTAAAGTAGCACATATTAAAAAAGCATTGCACTTTAAAGGAACTGTGTTTGATCATGTATAAAAGCTGGTACTCTTTGAAAAAATTAATTAAAATTCCTTACTTTTGTTTCATCAAAATGATGTTTATAGGACAGCTTTTATTTCTAAACACAGAATATGGATTGCATGGTATGTCAAACTTAAAGAAAATCATTTTATTGTTTTATATTGAGTTAATGTGAACTTTTTCCTGATTACATCCATAAGAAAACCAGAAGGAAAATGCAGCTAAAATTTTTTTTTGTAAGCTTCTTCAAGTTAATTTCAAGACCCTTTCCTGTATCTGTCTTCATTTTTTTGTTTTGTGGAGACCATAATTATCAATTTAAAACACCAACTAACAAGATCTGGAAGAAACTATTACAGGAAGAAAGAATATTTCATCATCCCAAGTTTGGGACAACTGGTGGAGATGCAATTATAGCCATTAAACCATTAGTAAGTACAAAGTATTTCATAGTTCAAATTTTGCTACTATTATCTTTTTAAGTTAAGCTGTGTAAATGCAAAGTAAGAAAGGCCTAGCTTATTTTTGTAGGAATTTTATGTCCAAGTGTTACAGATGATTTTAGCTTTTTAAGATATCTTTATTATTGAAATAGCAGTCTAACTTCTATTTAATGTGACAGATTAAATGAAGTTGTGGTATAACTTAACTTCTAAGATTTCGTGTATTTAACTTAATCTCTCCATAGACTGACTGTAACTATTAACAGAAATGGAATACTGATCATCAGTGGTGTATTAAAAGAATTTTCAACCCTCTTCATCCTAAGAATCTACTGTATCACTTTTATGACTTAAGTATTTTAGAGGGGGCTTGCTTCTTCTGTGCTCTCCACTAGCACACCAGTAAGTCTAGGGAATTACAATGTTAAAATCAGGGGTTTGTTTTCCCTCAGCAGGCTCATCAGATAGCCTGATGTGGCTTTGCACTAAAAAACACACACGTTTCTTCTGTAATATAAGGCATTATTATCCACTGTTTATGGTATAACAAATACCAGGTTTTTAAATCTCCAGTTCTATCAGGTCTACTTAAATCCTTTTGTGTTCTTTGGCCCAAATGACCTTTTCACTTTTTGAATTGGAATTTTATAGTTGTTTAACATGCTTTGTCTCATCTTCCCTTTGAGTCTTTAGTTTTTTATTTTTTGTTTAACCTTCCTCAGAAATTGTATTTTTCTTGTTCTTGTTGGCTTGTTAATGTTGTTTATCAGAGTTGTTTGCAATCTATGTTTTGGCCTTTTTGTCTTTCCACATTTGTCCTGCTTTACCTGATAGTCATTTTCTTCCCAAGATTGACAGCTAGGAAAGGGGAAGGATTTTTCTCACCAATTCATCTGCCAGCCATTTCTCATTTTAAAGACTCCTCTGATTCTGATAATTTTTGTGTCCTGGCAGAGCCTTTGGGTGTTACATGGCTCATACTAACTCATTTCTAAGTACTAGAAATTGATTGTTCATTCATTAGGATTTTTTAATTTCCCATGACTTATCTCCCATAACTGTAACAAGGTTGCTTCACAAATTGATTCACGTAACCTGTAATGGATTATTGTTACAGAAGAGGAATTTTTTGTGTGTGTTACATTTTGCCAGATTTGTCTTATCTGTATGTCATTAGCCAACCTGTTGAATTTCCCTCTGGTAGGCATCATATGTGGACTACTACTAACACTTTCTCGCCTCATTAAATGATCTGGCAGTTTCCTTGTCTGAGGGTTTGTGACTCCTGTAATTATTTTGACCACATATGTTATACTTGAACCAGAGGTGCATATCTTCCTCAATCATATACTCTTTTACTTCCAGGTTACCTTTATTCTTTACCAGATCTCACTCTGTGGAGAGTGTTGCACAGGCAGGTATGCTTTCTGTTTTCCATTTCATGGTAGGAATCACTTTCATTGCAATTACTACAGGTTAAAACAGGCTCTATTGAAATGGAGTGTTCCATGAGACCATCTACGTACCTACTGGATGGAATTACCATATTATTATGGACCACCACTGGGAAACTAAATGGGATCCAGCTCATTTCTTCTGATCTTCAGATTAAACGAATTGAACTTGGTTCACCTATTGCACAGTTTACAGAACACTGCTTCTCAGGACTTCTCAACGTGTATTATTCCCAAGACTCTACAAGTGGAACTTGGGAGTCCTCACCATCCCCAGTTTCCAGTTGTTGGAGTGATGGACAGAGGCTTTTCCTCCAGAATATTTGAGTGTGGTCTTCTACTCTTGGAAAAAAGGGCAAACTTGGAGGCCATCCTACTCAGGTCCTTGCATGTTTTTCCCAGAAGTCAGTATGAATGGCACCAGCCTCTGCAAGAACCTACTCAATTCTAATTAAGGTTTGACACTAGATTGGAGTACATAGCCTTTCTTTTTGATCAATGTTAGATTCAAATACCATTCATAGAAGGAGATCCATGACCTCATCATAATTCTGATTGAGGATTTGTCTCATTCTAGGTCCTTGGTTGAGAACAGGTTCCATCTCCCTTTCCTAATTCCAGGGGCAAGTGGAATACTCCTTCCCCATTTGGCTGGGGAGTAAGAATGAATGTTCATAATTCCAGACTGGATGAGTTCTGTTCCTTTGGTTGAGTATGGTATACAAGATCCTGTAATTTTGAGTTGGGATGTTGTCTATTGGACGTCTTCATGTGGAAGAGAAAATTTATCCGGTTGGTGTTGCTTAATTTCTCATTGTGATTCTGGTGGTTTGAAACGTGTCACTTTATGGCTATGGGCTGGGATCCAATCAAACATATATATATATATAAAACATTGCAGTTTGATAGCCCTAGCCACCAACATGGGATATAGGTACTACAACCCTTGAATTCCCACCCTGAGTTGTGGAACTTTCATGAATTTATGTAACTGATTTTAAATTTTCATAAAATCTAGTTCTTTTGAAGTAACTGGTTATCTTCCTGACCATTAAACAAGTTGTCATGGTTACCTTATCTAAGCAAGTGTTAATCTCTTTACCTCACTAATTGATTATAGCTTGATTAATGTGATAATATCATACATTTCCCCAGATCATGATTCAGTGAGAAAAACAGAATGATTGTTCATGTCTGCTCATAAGTTAAAGTAGAAGTAAATAATGATAAAATTTATCATGAATATTTGTGGGGGTTAAGTACCCTATTGAGGGAGGAAACCATCAGATGTAGGCTTAGTATTTAACAACATAAATAGAAAAATACCTTGTTATTGTACAGAAGCCATTATTTTATAATTTTCATTGTTGTGATCAGACTGAGAAATTTGTGATTTGTTTTTACCCCACACTTAAATAAATAGTTGTTATTGTTATATCAGCTTCCTTGTATCTTCAACACAAACTCTACCAAACACAAATTAACAGGCCACTCATAGGGAATCTTAGTAAACACACCATTTTATAGTTTGTGGAATCTGCATCACAAACAATACTAAAAGTACTTAATATGCTTATTATTGATTATTTATGCATTTGAAAGTTTGACATTACGATTTATTGTTTATACATGCACCTTAAATTATTCTAATGTCAAAGCTTTTTTCTTGGATCGTAAGCATCATTATTGAAGATACTGTAATGGCATTTATTTGCTTTGTAATATATTGCTTGTGTGGTAATAGTTATAACTAAATAATAAATTCTGCTCATGGAAATATGGAAGTCAGTATTAAAAAAGCTTTTAAATCACTGCATTACCCTTAGTGTTTCTGTCACTGCAGTTATTCTCACCTTTGGTAATTGGTAGGGTTTCAAGATTTTAAAAAAGTGAACAAGTTCAGTGATTTCTCTTGTTTTTATATGTTAACATACACTCTTGTTCTCTTTCATTGGATAATAGTACCTGAGGCTGTTAAGCTTTTAAGTTTAATATAGCACTAAGGTTTTATTTACAGCTTACTGAGTGGAATTGTTAAATATGAATATACTATACAAGTTAAAAAAACAAATAAAATTATATCAATACTACTTTGAGAAGTGTAGTTTCTAGCAAAGAATGATGATTCTAAATGCCAGAATTTTACGAGAGTGCAAACACAAAGGAAATGAAATTTTAATCTAACAATCATACAGGGTGTTCAGAAAGTCACTGTGCAATTTTGTATAACAGTATTCATTCAGTCTATTTCAAGCCAGCAACTGATAGCTGTGTTTAGAAATAAAATAAGAAGGATCCAAGCCTGTATTGATGCCAACGGGGGTCACTTTCAACATTGTTTATAATTGTCATTCATATTTACCTCCTGTATTCTGTATTGAAACATGTCTGTTAATAAATATATAACTGCACAGTGACTTTCCAAACACCCTATAGAAAATATTAGTAAATAATCTTTCAGTAAGAGAAGAAAAATTAATTTGTACATAAAATGCCATATAAATCTTAAAAATTGTGAACAAAATTCCTTGAAAAACATCAGTAAATTAACTTTTATAACCTGGCTTCAAAACAGTGGTGAAACTTTTAGTGACAGTACAGCAAATCATTTTGTCAGTCATTTTATGTTGCAATGTATCATAATTGTTGGGTGTTGTGTTACATTGTCATTAAGGAAATAGAATAGTGCTTTAGGCTTTTTCCTAGTCATGTGGAGTGCATTCATATGATAGAGAGTTGGTGATTACTAATGGTAACTGCCTTAGGTTTAATTTATGACCTTCAGTTAGTCGAGCCGTAAAGAATTTTCAAATTAAACTTAAATGTACTTATTTTTTTTTCTTTTTATACTAAGTGTAGTAACTGTTAGTATTAATGTTTGTTAAGATGTGGCAACTTTGGTCTGCCTAAATTAGTAACGTTGATTTGTATGAAATGAATGCAAACACTAATACCATACAAATGGTTTGTTTTGAATTTTGCATAAAGTTATTCGAGGGCTATCTGCTCTAGCCATCCCTAATTTAGCAGTGTAAGACTAGAGAGAAGGCAGCTAGTCATCACCACCCATCGCCAACTCTTGGGCTACTCTTTTACCAATGAATAATGGGATTGACTGTCACTTTATAATGCCCCCATGGCTGAAAGGGCAAACATGTTTGGTGTGACAGGGATTCGAACCCACAACCCTCATATTACGAGTGCCTGATCCACCTGGCAATGCTGGATTACCATACAAATAAGAAACTTAAAAAGTGATTTTCTTTACTGCCTGTAGTGTATGTGTAAAATAACTAGACTGCATGCATATATATTCTTAATTGGTATCAACACTACATGTAAGTAATAGTTTTATCTTGTAGTGAATTTTTCTTTCATCTTACTGTGACACTCAAAATTACCTAAATTTAGTTCTAATGAAAAACTTCTTTAACTTGTATCAAAAATGGCTTGATAGCAGCTTACATTCTATATGTAATTTAGCTACTGGTGGGAAAGAGAGAAGAACATCAAACACTATTCAAGATTTGCTTAAAAAGGCTATCCTCTAATAGCATATTATTCTGAACTTGAATTCTTAGTAATTATAACATTATTTTATTTTCAATCCTGTAATTTTAGACTATTACTGAAGATGATAATTAACATCAGAAAAAATTTCCAAACAGTTTTTATTAATTATTAGACACCCAGATTAGAAAGCAGTTTAATGTTATAAACCTAAATTATTTTATGCTGCCACAAAATATTAATAGGTATCATTTCAGTAGTAATACAAGAAGTATCTATAAAGTTGTTTGTTGTTCTATTGAAGTGCAAAATTTCATAAAATAAGCAATTCTAAATATATGATCCAACTAAAAGGTAAATGTTCAAACTTATGAAAAGTTTATTGTGTGACTTCTTGTTTTTATGTTTTTTATCACAGGTTGAAAATCTAGATAACCAACTTCCACAACCTATTCCCTTCACTATCTTGACCAGTATCTCCTCCTTAAAAAAACTCCCTTCAGTTGCTGTAGAGTCTGGGACAAATAGAAAAATCACCTTAATATCACAACATCAGAATGTTCATACAAAAGTAAACATGGTCATGCTAGGAGAAAAAATTTAGTACAGTTTTTGTACAGAGCTTGTTCTAAAGGAAATTGCTCCAATAGCCTTAAAATGAGTCTTTAATGATTGCTTTCTAAAAAAAAAGTTGAGTTAAAAGTTAGTCCTTGTTTTTTAGCATCAATTTGATGTTATTGGGAAGAAAAAATATAAAGTTCTTTATTTTTATAATAAATTATTTTGTGCATAAATTTTCATTGTTTGTTCATTTGTCATTTAACTCAAAGATTACTCACACTTCTATTTTATAAAAGTAATTTATTAATTTTGTTTATGTTTAAATATTACCACACACTAGCTGGAACATTTACATTATTCAAATTTAAGAAGAGATTTTAAAGTTTTTCTCATGTTCAATGGTCAGACCAATATACACATAACTGTAATGAACTAAACAAACATGTTATAGACTACTTATATAAAAAAAAAAAAACTGTAGTTGAGTCTGCTCATTTAACTGTTGATTTTGTTATAATGAGATATGTCAAAGTTTTTTGGTTGGAATTTTGACCATATTTCTCTCCATGCCCAGAAAATTTAACCATCTCTAGTATATTTTTATACACTTGTTCCTTACATATTCAACCTTCAGTAAACCATGACAATAGAGTTGTAGATCCATGATTTTCATGACAGGAATAAAAGTTTATAATTGTTTTTCTCTTTTTATAGTTTATTCCTTGAAGTAGACAAGATAGAGTCAGAATTATGTTTAAATTGCTAAACTTGTATCAATAGTTTTTTTTTACACTTCCAGGTAGAAACATGTTTATTGACATGTATTATATAATATAGACCCAATAATAACAACAGGTTTGACAAGGATGTTCTGCATCTGGCAACTCAGCTTTGTCATGCATGCAAATAGATAGTTGCTTCTACTAAATTGTAATTTTAGCCCCATTGCTATCCACTTTCTCAGAATAGACTATGTCAAACTGAATGTGATGATTTTAAAATAACTCTTTATTCAAAGAACTCCAGGTAGAACTCTGAGCTATGAAAACACACAAGAGTTCAACAGTTACATTCACATTGTTTGTCCACTCAAGAGCATCACCTCATGACTTTTTCTTCCTAATAGAATTAGTGAGCTGTAACATACAGATAATGTTTTATTCAACTAGTAAAGGATATTAAAGTCAGTAACCCTTTTAACTCAGATACTATATGTTAATACAATATCCTCTAAGACAAAATAGATGTTATCTGTTGCAGGAAACAAAACAACTAGAATTTTCTGAACCATGTGTTTAGACTAAAACTGCATACAAACACAAGGAACATTTTAAAATCCTTGTACAACTAAAACCAGGTAGAAATCATTTTATATCTGCATATCTCACTTATACATATATGTTTTTTATACTTTGTGAAGTTTTATAGTTAACTGAAAATGAAACAATATACATTTGTTACAAGCAGAAAAATTGGAATACAGTAAATGGAATCCTTATATTTTGTCCCAAAAGTGTCATTTGTTCAAATTTACTGTTGCAGTTTTGTAAATAGATTACTACAAAAATTTCCTAACTGTATATATTTTTGTGAAAGTTAGTAAAAGTGTTTATAATTTCATGTATGTTTGTTTATTTCACATAGTTTGCTGGTATTGTAATTTATAGATGAACTTCTGTCTTATAGCCTAGAAACTTTCAAATAAAGTTAGGATCTCATGTCACTTTATGTTAAAAAAAATTATAATTATACATTTTTGAAGCAACATTAGAAAATACTTACTTCCTTGAAGTTACTTGTTTTATTCTCTTTAGTTTACACATTATTGGACTATAATTTCCATGTTGAAACATATGTAACACACTGGTTCATTCAAAACTAGATGTTTAAACAGTGCTAATGTTAAATTTCACAAGTTTATAGAGTATCTCTCATTTCATTTAGTTATTGAAAAAAGTATTTAAATTGAAACTAACCATTTGTTTATGAATATGCTTTTTTTTTTATTAATATCCTTTGCCAACTTTGGACATAAATGTATAATTCTTGCAACATATAATTTTGGTCAATTATTATCAATTAATTGAATGTTGTTAATTTGTCTACTTCACAGCTATCTAAAAACCTCCATCCAATATGAAAAACTTGCATTGTATGCTGTACAAAGGATTATCTTTATCATTCAAATTGTTCTAAGAAACTTCTAAGAAAACCTCAAAACTGATATGTATTGTTATATATATATACACACACACACACATTTTAATTATTAAATTTAGTTTTTTCTTAACTATTGTGCTGTCTTTTTTAATTTTAATTTGCTCCCCAAAAATTGTTTTTTCATGTCTTCATTAGCCACAAACTAAAGCACAATCTCATTTGTATCCATAATAAACTTACTAACAAATATATTTTACAAATGTTCCTCAAATGTGCATGTATGTATTATTTATAGGGTAACTGAAAAAACAACTTGGATTAAATTTTTCTAGATACCTAAATCGTGATAGGAAATTTAAAAATTTGAGTACTTCCATATATATATAATGAAGGTAACTTGTTTGAACATAGATAAAAATGATATATTTTTTAAAAATATACAAGTAATATGATTAATTTGAATAACATGATTATCATTGCATTTGGAAGAAAGTGAGTAATTTAGTTAGTTTTAGATTTTTAAATGATTGCATAAATTAGTAAAGCAAAATATGAAAATTCAGTATATTTGAGCCTCTCCCAGTGACTCAGTGGTAAGTTGCAGGCCTACAATTCTAAATATTAGGTTTTGATACTTATGGTCGGAAGTGCAAAGATAGCTCATGCGTGTTTTCTTATAGCAAAGCCACATCAGGCTATCTGCTGAGTCCAATGAGGGAAATTGAAACCCTGATTTTAGCATTGTAAATCTGCAGACTTACCGCTGCACCAGCAGGAGACAGATAGATCACTGTGTAGCATTTTGCTTAACAACTAACCAGACTATTATGTAATTGATTTGCAAGTTTTATATTATATATGTAACTACAGCTATTGTATTTTTCATATCTGGCTATGATCATACAGTAATTTTATTATAAAGAAGTACAAGTAAACTGGTCTCAAAAATTGCTTTACAGAAATAAGATTTCAATATTATTTTATTGTTAGCTTCTTAAAAAAAATTGTCTACCAAAATTATTAGAAAGACTGAAAGCAGGATAGTTTTACACAAGAAATATGCCAATATAATTTTTCTTTTTACACATAATTTCACCACTGTATGGCTATTTAATGCTACACTGAAAACATTATACTGTTACAAACATCTTTGAGCAATATTGTAGTAGAATATGGTACATTTTCAATTTTCAAAGAGTTAGCACAAGCTATAAATATTTTAAACTAAAGAACGTTTTGTAGATAAATTGGAAGATATCACAATTAGTTTAAATTTCAGAAATACTCCTACTTTAAGCATAAATTATACAGTATTTATATTTTCACAGAAGTTATAACATACTTAATTGTGATTTATGCTAGACAAAGCAGGTACATTCAGTTGTTAAATATTTGTTTTTGAATGTAGCACCTTATTCAACTACAAACTATATATCAGGTTGCTGTGACGGCAGTAGGTGTGTTGTGTATGTCTACATACGTCTCCAATATGAGACAAAAACAGAAATGTTTAGCTGTCCATAAGAGTCGTAATCTGCAGTTTTCTTTGCATTTCTTCTGTGTCTATATATTCTTCTGAAAAAAAATGAACAACAAATTTGGAAGATGTGGCAAGAAAACCATTGTCTGAAAAATGTCCTTTGATGTCTTCAGCTTCAAGCCATAAGAATGGGATGATGGCATCAGTTTCTAGATAGATATCAAAAGTGCCAGAAGTAACAGCAGATTTGGTAACATTTACCACCTGGGAAAAACAAAAGAATAGTAACAGTGGATCTGGTAAAATTTGCCACCGAGCAAAAAAAGGTAATGGTGGAATGACAGCATTTTAGAATATTACAAAAGATGATAATTACCATAAGAAAAATTTTTCAAACAGTTTTTATTAATTATTAGACACTCTGTGAGAAAAAAACTAAATAACGTAAATCACTTATGAAGGAACAATAAAAAGAAAAGGTAACTAATCTCCAAAAAATGAGTTTAAATGATTAAGTATTTTATTTGGCAGGGATTTTTTTTTTATCTACATGTATTCAATCTAATGATCAAAGTTCACATACTGTTCTTTCTCTACATTTTCATGATTAAAGAGTTAGTGATAGTTTATTCACTTGGTTAAAATGTAGTTTTCTTAGTTTAATGGTAAGAGATTTCAATAAGAAATTCTTAGGAATGGAGGGTGATGTAGAAGAAACCGGAGTCAGGCACAGCATTAGAATTATTTAAATACTGGCTAGTAATATTACTGTGTTGTAGCTTTTAGCATTTGTGTTCTTTTATTTGACTTCAGAGCAATTTAGTGGTTGATCACATACATCTCTCGTTGTACATTGGACGTGAGAACTCGTATATGATTAGTGATGTATTCAACTGATGGTGTTTGTATTTAAAACTTTTAATCTAGCCTCTGTTTTAGACATGTTTTAACTGAAATTAGGGAAATATGGCTGTTTGATAAACTTTTTCATTTTCTTCTTCCTCATGCATGAAATAGTGCCTAAGTAGGGTATGACTGATGTAAGGGCTTTAAAACCAGTTCTAAGTCACTAAATTTTGAATTAAAAAAAGATAAAGAAAAAATGTAACATGAATTTCAATTGCTAAATATGACAGACTAAAAACTGTATTTATCCTTTTGTAAATATAAAAATTATTTGGTTAAGAAAGAAATACTAATGATGAATTTTATAAATTGTGACATCTAATTCCTTATTTTCTCAGTTCACTCTCTTTCACTCCATGTATTCCCCATTACACCAAACATGCTTGCTCTTTCAGCAGTGACAGTGTAATAATGTGACAGTCAATTCCACTATTCGTTGGTAAAAGAGTAGCCCAAGAGTTGGCAGTGGGTGGTGATGACTAGCTGCTTTCCCTCTAGTCTTACACTGCTAAATTAGGGACGGCTAGCACAGGTAGCCCTCGAGTAGCTTTGTGTGAAATTCAAAAAACAAAACAAACCAACATAGCCATAATTCTATAATATTTGTGCCAGAAACTGTTAGAATCATACAGTATCTTGTTTGGACATATCTTGTGAACCCAGCATGGTGTTAACACTGCTGAATAATTTTTTACATAATTTAAAACATAATGAATGGATCTCCAATATGTCCAAGGAAACTAACTGTTAAACTATTTTCATCAGAATGATGAAATGTATTAAATATCATTCTTTTTATAAAGTGTTTTCATGGTCACTTTAAAATAATTCCAGAATCATCTAGTATTTGTATATAGACTAGAAAGTTACAATATCACAATATTACCTTTACTTTAGGCTTTTGAATTCCTCTAGCTTTGTTCAATGGTGATAAGAAAATTTCATTTGAAGGTCCCTCTTGTTTACCATCTCTGTTTGTAAGATAAAAGAGGAAGACACATTCTTCCCTAGAACATTTTGCCTTTTTAAGGATTTCATCCAGTGAGTATGTAAAAATCACTTGAGAAGTTTGTGGAGGCTGAAAAGTAAAAACAAACAGTTATTGCAATGGCTTACAATGTTTGCCAGTCATAAACTAGTGAATAGCTTCAGTGGAAGAAATTACTAGTTTACTAGTTTAAATAAAATATTATTGATTTCTGTCTGTTATTGAAGTCTGTTCACACATTCTGATTTGATTTGTGACCTGTAGGTTGAGAATTGTAAACCTATACCATCTAGCTCTTTCTGAAGAAATTTGTTACCCAAATTACTTGTTTTTCTTATGTAATAGTAGGAAATTGGTTTGCTGATTAAATGCTCATCTTTATTTGTGCCTAATTTTTGTTTTAACGAATTGGTCATTTTCACTGTGTTAACATGTTTTCTGTAGAATACATTGTTCACCTACAATCTATATAATAAAAGCTCTAGAGTTAATTTATTAACTAATTTATTTCAACACAGAAATTACAACTGATCAAAAGTTAACTGAATTACTCATAACTTTAACAGTTTTACTACACTCATTGCTGGTGTATTTTCTATAGTAACACATTTAATAAATTTGAAAGAATTTCTCTGTACAACAAGAACTAATTCATGTAAAACCTTTAAAACTTAATTAAATCATTCTTGAAAGATCTTTTTCACTTTGAGGTGTACTTCACCAAAATCTCATTATTAATTTTTAAGACATCCATAAAAGAAAAACTTCAAACATTATAAAATAAAATACATTTCTAACGGTCAGTGTACAATGTATTATAATAATGTACCTGTAAAATATCCACACTGCTCTTGAAGTGATATTTGAACAATGTTTTGTCTTAATTCAAGAAAAGGATATGATGCAGACAACAGAATAAAGAAAAACTTTATTGGAAGTGAAATTGATGAAAAAAATCTTACATTTGTCAAGTCTGGTGTTAATAGATACAAGATTTAGTTGTAATGATGAGAAATGCACTCTGTTCACTTTTTTCTTGTAAGGTAATTTTAATGTAGCATAATTACTATAATGTCTGGAATAACATGCCATAGTGATAACAGTAAAGCTCAGTTCAGAAAACTGTTAGGGAAAGTATGGTCAATTGTCGAATTTTCTACAGTTTTTTTTTTGGCATTGCCAACAATTTTTTGTATTCCTTGCCCAGCTGAAGAGACATAAGACCTTTTATTCTGAGCCTTTTGTACTCCCACTGCACTTGAATAAATTTGTGACATCGACCAGAAATTGACCCTTATTGGGTCAGCAGGATTTTTTTTTAAATTTTCAAGCAAATAGTGTTTGTTTTATGGTAACTTTAACTTTCATATTTAATAATTTTAAAGAATATATGTAATGATTACATCAAATTATTTGCCACAGGGATTAACAGTAGTAGAAAGAGGTTGAAGATATCAGGTAGAATGATGGGAAAATATACAATACAGTGTATAAAAAATTTCTTTCACATTTTATAACAGTGTGCTGAATAAGAAAATGAATGGATTTAATCTATGAACTGGCAAGCTCTCAAGATGGTCAATATTTTTCATTCTCAAGACAACAGCCATGCAAACTTTGAGCTGGGTATGAAAAAGCAACATTTTTAAAAATCACTACTGGCAAAAATAGTTGTGTACAATATATGTAGCTTTTGAGCTTCAGTGAAAAAACAAAGTTTCATGGATGAGATACTTTGTAATTAATGCATATAAAATTATGTTTAATTAATCCCTTGTTAAAATGTAAATAAAATCTTTGAAGACCAAGCATTTGATTTGTGTGAGAATTAATTTCAACTTTATTTACAGAAACTTAAAACTGTGAAAGTGAAGACTATACCTGATCAAACACTGTTGCAATGTCCAGTTTGGGTAAAAACGTGTTCCATCTGTGGACAACTGTGTGTAAAGTAAGGTTTTGCTGTGGTGCAAGATAATCAGATATTACAGATACACTAATATTTCCCTTTCCATCTTCAAATGGTGAAACTAACAGGGGAGCAAAAAACTTGACAGCAAAATAATGCAGCATTTTCCATTTACCACCATATTCTGGAAATCAAAAGTTAATAAATGAGAATCTGTTTGAGATAGACTTATGAATTCAGGAAGATATAAAACCAATAATTTATTCAGAATTGGATTCTTAAAGTAATTTCGAAATATATCTGCTATATAGAGATATAAGACATTAAATTATTCATACAACTTGGTTAAGCCATGCAGTGATGTGGAATTTTTACTTTTGATATAAATGTATTTTTCCTCTGTACTGGACTACCTTTCTGACCAAGAAGAAGAATGAAATTTTAAATGCATAAAATATATATATCTAAACCAAATATACAGTAGTTAGGCTATACATAATAAGGTGCCCTACTTGTAAATTGTGTGGAAGTGTTCCTGTGTTTCACCTTATGAAAAATATAAAGATTTGGATCTGTTTACCAGCTGGATGTACATGTATTCTATTATAAATATACTTTAGCTTCATTGAGGAATTTTTAAATTAAAGATATCATCACACAACACAAATAAGGTAATGAACTCATGTACAAATTAATTGTAATATGAATCTGATATATTCATAATAAAAATTAAAGGATTAAAAGGCCACAACCATAAAAGATGTAGTTATCCAATCTACCAAATATTTTAAAAGAAAATATGCTTAGAAGCAGTTTCTCATTCTCAGCTTCAAGTGCAAGATTATGTCAAAACTTTTGATTTTTTTTATTAGCAAAATTCAAAATATGACAATGCATATTTCATGCCAAATGATTATGAATTTTTTTTCATATTTGCCTTAAAATGTTTACAAGTTATTAAATACTGTTCAAATATCTCAGTAGGCAAGCTTGTAACTTTGTTCATGTTAATTACAAATATTTCAAATGAAAAAGTATATCGTGAAATACCATGTCCCTTACATATGTGTACTGACTTTTTTAATGTGCATAAAATAACATTATGATGTTTCCAAAATAAATAAAAACAATTTATAGATACCATTGTTTTAATATATCACAAAAAAGAAACCTGATAAATCAAGTATTTTCTGAAGGTAACTTCTTTCTTTTAGCATGTATGGGTAATGAGATAGGAAACTAAAAATTGATAAAGTGATCTTTGGTCATCTTTAAGAGTTGCTGAGAAGCTATCTTAACCAATTCTATATATATTCACCTTAGAATATAATAAACAACATTGGCTAAAAGTCTTAATCCTACTTTACTATTCAGTTCAATTATTATGCAGATGACATTTATATTTTACCATTTCTAAGGATGTCAAATTGCAAGACTTTCCAACAGGAAATAAACAGGTAACTTCATGACCAGCTCTCAGTCATATACACAAGTTAGTGAAGAAAGATAAAAAGCTAGTCATTGGAAGTAACCCAATAAAATGGTGGTTCATTGCAACTACACAAAGAACTGTAAAGCATCATAAAAGCCATGTTCACATACTTCTCTCAAACACATAGCATTAAAGAAGACCAACTAGAAGTATGTCACAACAATGGATGAAACAAATGTCTATTTAACTTCCTGCAAGATTCAAGGCACTTTATTTCCATCATGGCAGTAATACAACATCTCAAAAATGGTATAGAGTATGCCACAAAATCTTTCCCAAGAGTTTGTTTGTTTGTTTTTGAATTTCTTGGAAAGTTACATGAGGGCTATCTGCACTAGCCATCCCTAATTCAGCAATGTTAAGACTAGAGGAAAGGCACCTAGTCATCACCACCCACTGCCAACTCTTGGGCTACTCTTTTACCAATGAATAGTGGGATTGACCGTCACATTATAACGCCCCCACGACTGAAATGGCGAGCATGTTTGGTACGATGGGAATTCAAACCTGTGATTACAAGTTGAACGCTTTAACCCACCTGGCCGTGCCAGGCCCTTTCCCAAGAGACTGATAATGGTTGCAAATTATAACTATAATGACAAGTAAAACGTCCAAATAGTTGAGAAAAATGTAAAGATGAGCTTTGCATGCTATCATTCTAATATGCTGATACCACCAATATGTTGTGAGGAATACTACATTCACAGAGTACCAATAAGGTGTAATAACGTCAAGAAAAAAACATTTAACCACACTTCCAAGTCAATGCAGTTTCTCTGCAAGATGCACTAAACAAACCTCATTTTCTGTGTAAGACATTGTTTAACCATGGATGTCATGTGAAGCCACTAAAACTAGCGTCAGAGTCCAAAAAAGTGTGAATTCTAATTATTTTTAATTTTTATAAACAGTATTGTATTCTCATCACTAGTTTATTGTTAATTGTAAATTTCAACATTTCATCTTTCTAGTCAGATGTTAAACCACTTACATTTTAAGAGTAACTTATATAACAAAATTTCATTACACTTGCTTAAAAGTTTTTATTTTCTTTTTGCTTACAAAAACATTATTTTCTTTGGTAGAAAAAGTAAAAAAAAAAACTGTCCAGCTTTGATGTTACCAATAAATAAAATTGAGAAACACCTTACCAATGGATGACCATGATGGTGCTTGCCAAATATCATTAAGTTGCCAATAGAGGGCACCTCTAGTAAGGCCTTCTCCCTTTACAATATCACTTTGACATCGTCGATAATACTCAGTCTCAGTTTTGATACTCATTGCTTGATTAATCTGTTAAGTACCAAAATTGAAAATACAGTTATCTGATCAAGCATATCGAATTGGGAGATGAACATATCACACCTTGTTTATATTATACTTTTGGAAAACATATCCATTAAACATGTGCAAAAATGCAAAGAGCTTTTGCAGTAAACAACTTTTTTCTAACTGCTTCAATCTAAATCTTTAAGATAATTTAAAACATATGATAAAAAGAAAGAAAATAATAAATTCTAATTACTGAACATATAAAATATACTTAAAGCTCTTACAGTAGTTAAATTTTATTTAAAAATATGAATTAGTTTATTTTCTAAACTAATGTTTAAATTACCTGTGATAAATACAAAAGTTGTTTGAATCCTTTTTTTCCTGCATCATAAGGTGGAATATTCATGTGACGTATAATGGAGAGGTTAATCTCCACACCACCTATAATTAGAATGGTAAAAAATTACACAAAAATACCTCAGTCTTTACAGTTTAAAAATTATACTTTTTTATCAGTAGAAGGCACACTATGTAAGAATATATTTCTTTCACCTACATGGTTACACCTTGTAATACTTATTTCAAAGAAAACTATTCTTACATTTGCAACTCTAATATCCCTACACAATGTGGGACCTTCTTCTGTAGTTACATCCGAAACCTAGGGTACATTTTATATCCCACATTATAGCTTGTACCCTGGAGTATTTTCAACTAGTGCAGCAGTTTTGTTTATTCTTTTTTAATTTATTTTTGTTTTGGCTTGTTTTCAGGTTACAACAAACCAATATAAATAGTCAGAGGTACGGATTTTCTGTTTTTAATGCAGTCCTTCCTTTTGATTTTGTTTACTTTATTAGTATCAATTTTCTCTAATATATATATAGAGCATAAAAAAAAACAGAAAGATCTGCTTTCTTGTATAATTAACTAAGATTGTAAAATATATTATTTCCATGATATTACCTTTTATGGTATTGTGATAGTACTGATCAAACTTTTGACTTCTAAAAAACAAACAGTTAGTAAGTTTGCCATAATTGTAATTCACATCATATTCGTCAGACAGATATATTGAAATGTGTCTCGCAATCACATCATCTAAAAACTCCTGTACTAGTCAAACAATTAGATATCCATGCAAATAACAAGGTCACAGAATAGGGATTAATAATTAAATCAAAGAGCTTTAATCTGTCATTCCAAATATAATAAAACGTATTTAACCTGCAACTTATACATAAGCAAGAGTATGATGAAGTTTCTTCTAAAGTAAAAACTGTTGAACAGAAAAACTTTTAAGAACCAATTCAATATTTATCATAAAGAAGCAGCAACATTATTCAAATTTTTGATACATATCTATTAACTTCAGTTTAAAATTAACTGTTTTTTGTTTGTTTTTGAATTTTGCGCCAAGCTACACAAGGGCTATCTGCACTAGCTGTCCCTAATTTAGTAGTGTAAGCCTACGGGGGAAGGCAGCTAGTCATCACCACCCACCACCTATTCTTGAGCTACTCTTTTACCAATGAATAGTGGGATTGACCATCACATTATAATGCCCCCACAGCTGAAAGGGCGAGCATGTTTAGTGCAACAGGGGTTCGAACCCACAACCCTCAGATTAATCCACCTGACCATGCAGGGCCTAGAGAAGTAACTTATAATACACTTTTAGCTCTTCACTAGTGTGAATATTATGTCAAACTTTCCTGCCAAAATACATGGTGTAGCTAGCCATATTAAAAAATAAAATGAAAATAGAGTATAAGGAACAAATTTACCTATTCCTTGCTATTTAATCATGGCAATATTGTTTGGAACAGTAAACAATGTATGAAATAAAATACACACACACATATATATAATATTCCATTACTTTTTATGTCTACTTAATCATTTCCTGATGTTCATCCCTCATTAAATTGTCCTCTGGACAAAAAGACTTATAAAACCAAAGCAACAAATATCCTGTAGGCAATATCTCCCTTCTGTATGATTGTAAAAACAATTGATAAAATAACATGATAATTACCTAGTGCATGATGCTGCCGATGTTCTAGAAACTTACTGAAAGGATAGGTCCAATCGTCTGACTTTGAGACATTTTTCAATGTTTCAAATGATGGGTAGGACTGAAATCCATATTCGGAAACAAATCTGGGACGAGGATATATGTGCCAGTCCCAGCCATCATTGCCATAATTGTAATAATGAACTGTAATCAAGCACACTCTGTTAATATAGGTATATAATAGTCAGCTACAAAAACATGCTTCTTCATTATGAAATCTTGTATCTGCTTATAGTTAAAAACAGTGAATTCTGAAATATTATATATTTCATCAAAGAAACTGATAAATTACCAGATATTATTACCCAAGTTTATAATTTGGTTTATTAATAACAAAATTTGCATCAATGAAGTAATTATATGCTGTCTTTAACAATATAAAAATAGCTTTTCTCGTACAATCCAAGAAATAATTTATAAAATTTTTACATGCTATAATATTACCTTATGGTCAATGGCATGTATGATGTAACATTTTTTAAGCAAACCAAATATTTTAAATTCTGAGATGTATATTAACAACAGTTCTCACGATTTATTAAACACTACAGTTTTGAAAAATATTATAGAATGCACAGGTGATTCATATACAAAAGTAGCAAACAGTATATAATTAGAACTAAATGGTCAATTTTTCATTTATCCAGTGTATTATTACAAAAAACATAATAGTAAAATGAGTTCTACAATACCCTACCATATTTTCTTCCCTTTAAACAGAGCTGCATGTCTTGCTTTTAAGCTGTCATAAGTTTACCAGTGCATGATTCTGAAAAATTATTTCAAATGCTCTGTATTCCCACAATTCAGCCACATTGTTTGGTTGCTGTTTAACTTTCTCACTTTCAATATATGCAAAATATTCCTTAATGACGTTCATATTGTATTTTGTCCAAGCCAAAATATGATTTTGAGTCTTCCATTGGCCCCTTTTTTTTTCTGCAGGCATAATTTTACTTTACTTGCTTCTTGTTTGAACCACTGTCTTGTTAGAAAAGAAATTTCTACCTAAAAAATCTTGTTCATGAAGGAGTGACATGATGTATAAAAATCTGCTTGTACCTAATCAGTAGTCAGAGTGCAGTCAGTTCTGTGTATATCTCTAAAACCATTAATGGAAATGTAACCCTTGTTTGGGTAACTTCCCCCATATGCTTTACTGTATTTTATTCTCCTTTTTTAACTAATATATATTTTTTACAAAGAGTATTCTCCTCCAGTTTTTCTCACCCCATTACTTTTAAAGTCTAATGTCCATTTCATCTGTTTGATTTGGTTGTATTTTCTGAGCAATGTTTTTGAGTAACTATACATTTATTGAGCTCACTTTATGTTAACTTACATATTAATTTTATATTAACATCTGTATGCACAATTAGGTCACTGGCAATATTACTACTGGACTATGTAAAGAGTGTGTCCCAAGTTACTTAATATCCCTTTTGAAAAGTTTGAGTTTTCTTCCTAAACAATGTCTATTATCAAGAGTACTGATTTCTATGCTTTAAAATGGGAAATACACAGAAAAAGCAGTCAAATTTTGGAAGAAAAATGGAAAAATCATCAAAGAAGGGCACATAATTTTCAATAACTCCCACAACATGTTTATAGTACATTTGAAATCTTCCATATTTTTACATATACCATATTTATTATTAATTTAGACCTAATTATGTCACAAAGCTAGAATTAAAAAGACTAAAGAAACAAAGCAACAAAAACATTGTCCATAATTCACAATACTACCACAACACAATCTCTATAATAATTAATATCTCAATTTCAAGAGACTATAATTTCAAAACAATAAAAGATTTATCAATATACTTCTGTCAAACTGTGCATGCTCATCTTTACATTCAGTCTTTATTCCTTCCAGTCCCTAGCATTTTGTTTGTTGTGAAGCATTGTTGAGCATTTCAAATGCTTCAAGTATTAACTAATCTTGTGTATTAAGGAGAAGTGTTATGTACAGGCACAGAAATATAAAAAATGGTTATATAATGATGACTGCTTAAGAGGAGAAATGTGCAGAGAAGCTTGCCACTGGTACATTTACATGGTTACAGAACTGTTGCTATTGAAGTCAGAGAAGGGTTATGCAAGTTTCATTAAAATGGAACTAAGAAAATTCTGTGACAACTTGAAGACCCCACAGTATGGGCTAAAGCAGCAGAAGATTAATGAATATTGTGTATAAAACTGCCAAAAAAGGATGCAAATCAAATCTTTGAAGAAGTATAGATTACAAGAATGTATATATTGATACAAGAGAAGAGACTGTCAATTTACTGATTCTAACTGCAACCAATAAATGAGCAGTTTTATTTTTGTTATTAGTTATTGTACATGGTCACAGAACAAATAACTAATTATGTATCAGAACGACTTGTGGGTAGTTGTGTAAACTAGTTTGAAGATCATAAGAATGCTAGGAAGAGTTTGAATAAAAATTCATGTCTGGTGCTGAAAAATCAGTTCTCCTGCATTCAGAAGAAAGCCTCTGAAATTTCAGCCAGTTGTTCAAGCAAGAAAAAAACCATGACTACTAAAATGATGAATACTCCAACTGTCTCTTGCCTAAACTCTCTGTAAGTAATTTAATGCCATTATTCCTAACATCAGCTAGCATAGTGAATTATAGTAGAGTTGATGTAAGTAAGTAACTGCTTTAAAGAGTTTTTAATGATTGTACTAAAAGAGTTTTATCAGACTATGAAATGTTAAATGTAAGTCTTGATGTTTGTAACCTTATTAAAAGTGTTTATTTTTGGCATTAGATGAAATTCACCAACTTTAATTATGTTTTCCTGATGATTCCCAGGCTAGGAACACAAAATATTGTTTTAATTTAGGAGCAACTGTAAGAGACATTATCATTACTGTATCACCCTACAAGACACTAATATTACTTTAATGAGATTACTCTGTGCAGGTATACTAAAATGTTAAAGTTTTTAGTAGGATTTATGGAAGCTTTTCTTTAGATTTAAGCAATACTATTTATTTATTTCTAAATACAGTAGAAAAAAGAGAGAGGGAGATGCTATTAAAAAAAATGAATAACTAGCCATTCACACTACAAACTATTACTTTTTAGGTTACACAGTATGAAATTATATTTAGAACTAATGATCTATATAGCTTTTTAATTCCCACCTAAGTACCTGTGAAAAAGTCAAATGAAAGATATGTCAACATCTTTAGCAATAAAATGTATATCATTCTTTATATATAGATTTAAGTACTTCACTAAGAACCAGGTTTATCTTCCAGCCATCTATTTAAAAAATAATTTTAAATCTAATTTATTTCAACATTACCATCACCAAAGTGAGTATCCTGGGGATCCCAAGCAATCCAGCCAGCCTGCTCAGTTGCTAAGCCATTGGAAGGGCTTGAAGATAAGAACTGTCTCGAATTATCTTCCCTAATCACAATAGGCCTTATTGTTTTTATGTAGAGCTTCAAATAATCCTTTCTGTATTGTTCCTGCCGAGTACCTATAGCTGGCCTGTAGAGGTGCAAAAATAATTTATCTTTAAAAGCTTCAATGTTAATGTGCAAAATATGTCACTAGTTAACCAGTACAATGCAAATTTTATCACATGTAAAAACTAAAACATCTAAGATGTGATAATTTAGGCTTTACAGCTCCCCCCAAACAAAAACAAATCAATAACAAAAAAACATAGCACAAGTTCTACTATGTACACTACTATAATGTGTACAGATCTAGAACCTTCTTCGGGCATCGTCAGGTTCACAAAGAAAGAGGTAACTGACCGGAAGCTGACCACATGTTTGAAAGGGGTTGTGTAACTGAGTGTCGGAATGTAGAGGGCGGTATTAGATGTTTGAATATATAATTTTATTTATTTTATTATATTAATATAGGTATAAAGGCGTTGCTTTATATTGGTTTATTTTAGGTTTAAGTTGTTGTATAAGTGAGGCTTCTTTACTTTTGCGTTTGTTTATGCTTCTTTCACTATTTGGTATTTGATTGTTTTCTATGGTTATGTTGTGTTTATTTGACTTGCAGTGTTCGAAAACGTGTGAAGGTGACTTTTTTATGTTCTTTGAATCTGGTTTCCATTTTTCTACTTGTTTCTCCAATATAGAAGTCGTGGCAGTTATCACATTGTATTTTATAAATAATGTTGGTGTGGTGTTTGTCAGTGTAGTTTTTACATAGTATAGACCACAGTTTTGTGCCTGGTTTTTGAATAAATTTGGTATTAACTGGAATGTCATATTTTGTTACTAGTTTTTGCCAAATGTTGGTTATTTGTTTGCTGATGTCTGGAATATATGGTATACAGCAGTATATGGTTTCGTGATTTTTTGATTCGTGAGATATATTTACTTTAGTTGGTTGATTTTGCTTTCTGTCTAGGTGTGTGCGTATAATGTTTTCTACGGTTTGTGGAGGAAACTTATTGATGTTGATGAAGTATTGTTTTATTTTGTCTAATTCATCGTTAATTTTATCTGGTGAGCATAGTTTTATGTCTGTGTTTATTTGGTTTCTTAGTATGTTGAGTTTTTTGTTTTGTTTCATGTGCTGAGTCCCAAGGAATGTATAGTCCAGTATGGGTGATTTTTCGGTGGATTTCTGTTTTGAATTGTGTGTCGGTTCTTGTAATTTTGAGGTTAAGAAATGATATTTGATTGCTTTCTTCCTGTTCACATGTGAAGTTAATGTTGGGATGTATAGAGTTAATGTGATTGAAAAAATTAAGTATGTGTTCTGTAGATTTGAATCCCGCAACCGTGTCATATACATATCTGTACCAGTATAGTGGTGGATGTAATGCTGTGTTAATTGCTTGTGTTTCAACTTGTGTCATAAAAATATTGGCTAGAACTGGTGATACTGGGTTGCCCATGCTTAGGCCATTTGTTTGTATATAGTTTTGATTGTTGAACATGAAGTTTGTCTTTATCGTGGTGAATTCTATGAAGGTTGCTAACTGGTTACTGGGAATGTCTATAGTTGGGTTAGGGTCTCGGATATAGAGTTCTAAGGCTATCTTGCAGGCTTCAGTGGTTGAAACTTCTGTGAAGAGGGATATAACATCGAAACTGGCCATTAAGGCTTTATGATTAAGTTGATTTAGATTAGACTTGAAATTAAAAGAGTCTTTGATGAATGAGCTGGCTGATGTTACATATTTGGAGAATGCCCATGCTATGTATTTACCAAGATTGTAATTAAACGATTCATATGTGGACATTATTGGTCGTAATGGACAATCTGGTTTACCTCATAAACCATAAATGGTTAGCAGCCATTTTGTTCGCTCTTCTATGTAAAATATTTTCTCAACCCAAACGAGCCGTTTTTGCATATAAATTTCTCAACAAGTGGGTTTCTCGACATCACTGAGATCTAGAACCCATTTTATCTTCTTTTTTTGGAAGATATAGCCACATCATACTTTTTTAATTTTCTGTATCTTTTGTTATGCTTGATTAAACATACACTTCACTTTAACTATAAGAGTAATGCCCTATTTATATGGAACAGTGGGGTAACTTCAATGCAATGTCTAATAGCATACCACCATTGAGAAACCAAAGCTTCTTCATTTTCATTATTTCCAGCCCAGACAATTATTGAAGGATGGTGTTGCAATCGTCTAATCTGAAATATTGAAACAGGTAAAAAACTTAGAATAATATAATCCATGTATATAATGTTGCAAGTATATAATAATGTTGCTTTTGCTATGAACATAAATTCTGCAACTAATACATTATATGTAATATACAAAATAATATTACCCTTCACATAAAACCGATACTTGTTCATTTTACTTCTCTGTTTAGATACATTTTCTGTATGCATTCGTGGTTATTATTAATGTAGAACAGATGTGAATATGTGGTCAAACACGTCCCAGTGTACTATAGTATGGATTTATGGGTTTATTATTTGTTTCTTTTTACCACATACACAAAAATTGCACTTACAAAATTTAGGTATAAGAGTGATGGTCAAATTTCACTATTCAGACAGACATGTTTAAGTAGATTTAAGTAGATGTTTATTAGCTATCTTTCCTCTTATGTATCAGTTCAAGATTAGTATAGCTAGCAAAGACAGTCCTTGAGCAGCTTTTTTGCTCGTTTAATATTCAAAAAGAAGTATCTGTGTTAAAGAAATTACTTTTCATTATTAAAAAAATGAAATGTTATTTTATCTTTGAAAATCACACTTTATTCTGAAGAAGATCATAATTTAGTAATAGTAATGCATTTTTTGTAAATGGATTGAAGACATATTACATACCATAAAGTAAAATCAATGAAGAATTGCCACAACAACATTTTTTTAATATTTATTTATGAGAAAAGTTTATGAAAATTATCAGTAACATTATTTCTAAAATTTAAAGTTTAATTTTTTGGTTTGACAGTAGTCATACATGATGTATTTTCTCCCACTGGTTCATTAATGTGTAGTAAATATTTTATCTTACATTTCTTTAGTGTTAACAAACTTAATTATGAAATAAGTGCTTTTAACAAGATTTTCAAATAAACATCACATGTATGAGAAAAACTAACATAAAGTTTTAGTAAACAACTGGGGTTATTAATCAATGAAATTTATCTCTTCAGTATATACTTACTATGCTGATATCACATAGACAATGGCTTAATAAAAACTGGACTGAACAGTTTCTCACTAAGTAAAAATTATGTGGCTTTCTAATATACATTAATCCTTAATGCTCACTGATTGATTTACAAGTTAGGGCGAGGTAATTAATTACAGTTCTTCAACATTGTAAACAAATTTAAATAATATATTTAAATGTAACAAAGATCTAACAGTATATTATAAACTCATCTTTTAGTACCTAAGGAGTCTCTTTACACTACAAACTGTTGAATATTAAAAGTAAGCTTGATCCAGAAACCCCCAAACAAGATGATTTTGGATGTATCTTTAAGATAATTTTGAGACAAGTTTTCATTTGTAAATTGATCAAATTTTAAGTGAAACACAGCATCATTAAGCCTCTATACTAGCTACTACTAATGTCTACCTGCTGGGAAATCATTCAGTGTATATCAATAAGCCTCATTCTCAGCATCATTAATTAAACTTCTGCTATCACCTTTTCATGTTCATCTTTCAATTGAGATATGAACAGTTCCACCTATGATTTTGTAGGGATGATTGAAACAACATAATAGTCAGCAGTAGGATGAATAGACAGGAACACTTTTAAATCAGCTATTGCACATAATACTGCATTTGATTTGCTGCACAATATCTACCAAGGTGGTTCTAAATGGCTTCTGAGTACATCTATGTGTAATTTGGAAATTTCCATGCATCCTGTGCTTGGCCGTTTAGCTTACGATACACTGACAGATTTCAGTCGAGCAATTCAAATCACTTTTAGTAGTCCTAATGCTAAAACATGCAGGATATGCTTTCTTTAGCCAATAAAAATTCCTGGAAACTTTCAGTTCAAATTGAGAAAAACCAGACTAGGTAGATTGTTTATTTTTTTAACAAATATGTCCCCCCACTGGCTCATGAGGATCCAGTTAAAAAAATCATCCAAGGATCAGTCAGTATTTATCAATGTTTTTTATATTTCTTTACAAATGCAGCACAGTGTTTTAATTAATGATTCTAATAAACCATTAAAATAATAGACAACAATAAATTCCACACACAAAAAAACCAGTAAGGTGTGGCTATTTCTATGGGCAAAATAAAAGTTAGTACTTTACTTACCTGCTGTTTTACTTCTTCAGCTACACTATACAAGAATTCATCATTTACTGGATACAAAGCAACAGCAAACATTAAGTCTTGCCAAATTAAGATACCTAGTTCATCCGCTATGTCATAAAACTCATCACTTTCATATATTCCGCCTCCCCACACTCTCAACATGTTCATATTGGCATCCTTAGTAGACTGGAGAAGCTTTTGGATGTAATTTCGAGTTACTCTCTCTGGGAATATATCTGCAGGTATCCAGTTAGAACCCTTAGCAAAAATTGGAATCCCGTTTACTCTGAAGTAAAAGCTTAAACCTAATGGTGAAATAAAATAAAATTTACAAATGTTGAAATACTACTAATTAAATATGTATGTTTGAATTGGCCAAATGATGTGTGAGCAGTTCTAAAGAATTATTTTTATTATTAGTAACAGGATATCCAATTTAGCTACCAAATATAAATATAGCTGACAAATGTTTAAAATTTATTCAGACATTTGTCCCTGCAATCATTTTAAGTGCTGGAAACATCACCTGTATAAACAATAATATCAAAGTTTCAATTTCATTACATTGGTATTACTTAATTTTAACAATTTCCCACCAAAGTGGTCTTTAATTCTACTTATAGATAATTCCTTTTTGAACAGAAAGTTTAAAATATAGTCTAATTTTATTCAACACAATTTAATATAAAATATTACTTTAATGAGATGTGTGATAAATATATTATTCTACATAAAGTAAAAGTTCACATAACACAGTCACACACCAGAAGAGCATAATTTCAACATATGTATGTTAGAAGTATTACAAGTTTATAGCACTCATGTTTTTTACACCTGCTTTAATTACCATTATCCAGAACATCTTGAATGAGTTCAACTGTTCGAAAACCTATTCGAACAGTTTTAGATGTCTTTTCTTCATTGCTGTCCTCAATGTAACTGACAGTGAGGTTGTAGAGTGGTTGATTCCCATAACCATTTGGCCACCATTCATATATTGAAATGTTCTGCAGAAAGATAAGAAAATAAGCCATGTAAATAAATTTTAATTAAGTTCATAAGATAATAAAAACTGTATACTTGCAACATATTCACAAAAAAATTTAACTGAAAGTCTGAAATAATAATGATAATGTAAGATTTTTTTTTATCTATGAGAAGTCATTTATTTTAAAAGAAATAAAAATATTCAGCAATATGCACCACATATATTAGTGCAACTTATTCTTTTATATTTATGATTAATCAAATAACTTTTTACAAAAAATACTCTCACCCTTGGTACTGTAATGTTGAACTTGATCTTTGCAAAACCTTTAACATCTGGCTGTACTGTAACATTGTTGTACTTTATTAAAAGATTTTCATCCAATTTCACTTCTAGGGTGCCATCTGCAGGTGATGAATTTACTGTTTCAAAGTGAACAATTATTGATATTGCCCAAGTTGAAAAAACATTGCTGATTGCTGTAAATGATACAAATTTACCAAATTTTAACGGTTCTCTGTGTATATTACATGTTCATAAAAAAAACTTTTACAAATGATATTACTATACAAAAAGTATTACCAGCCAAGTACAAATAGTTAAAGTTAAACACCTCTGTTTGTGTGCATAGAATAAAACATATTCCATAGTCATATTAAAACTGAAAAAAATCAATAAAACATGCTCTTGTACACAAAAAATAAGACAGTGAAAAAACAGTTTTTTATTAGTTCAAATTGTATTTTTTTATTTCTCTTTTAAAGGAAAATGGTCATATGCAAACTTGAAAATAGTAAATCTTTCAGGGTAGCTTTGAAGTAAGATTCAAACTCGACTGATATTTTTTAAAAATTAATAAATAAAAAAAATGTTATACTCCAGAATTTCAATAATATTAAATTAATTATCACTCTAGTCATTAGTGATGTTATTTCATGTATACCTCTTTACTGCTACTCAGTTATATTCATGTGATTAATAGTCAGTTTGTAATTAAATAAAAAAAAAACATCAATGCATTATAATAATTTCCATAACTTATTTATTATTCTCAGTTCCACTAGAAATTTTCTTGGCATATGCTAAGAATAAGTTTCATAACTCTACTGATGTGTATATATAAGAAGCCTAATACTTTTGTTTCAAACAATTTTTTATGTAGAAAAGTTATAAACTTAAATTAATCCTTTAGTTTATAGACAAAGATCACATGCTACAATGTTTGCTCCATAGGCTTATACGTGCATGCTTTATTTCTGTGTCTTGCCATCCCGAACTAAGGTCATACTTACTTCAAAAGATGGCACAGATTATTTCTCTCTTTAATGTGTTTCTTTGACATTAGTAATTAAAGATTGTGGGACACTGCACTACTGCAGTCTGACTTAAAAGAGGGATAGTTCTATGACTTTAGATATTATTTTTGACCCAGTCTTTGTTCTGACAATTGTTTATTGAAAACCTTCTCTCTCTACCAAAGCTACCAATTTAAGTTATACATAAAATTAGTATAACCAGTTTAAATTATTATTTAATTTATTTATTGTTTGCTCTTATACATTAAAAATTTGTATATTGACAAATCTACTTATTTGATAATATAATTATTTTGTATTTTTAATTTTGTACCTGAATGTACGGATAACTAAACTTTCACAGCTTAATAAAACCTGCAAGACATTATAGAGATTACTGCCAAAAATACCATTAACTATGATGCAACCCAATATAAAGATTAATGAATTGTAATTATTACAAGTTTTTGTCATATAATACTGCATATATTATATTATTTTAGCTATACTAATATTTTGGTTAATAACAAGTTTGTGGATACTTAGAAATTATCTGGGTGATATTAGATATCTGAATATCATTGCAATTTTTCAATGTTCAATTCATGATAACAGGGTAAAAGACCACAACATAAATGCATATATTAATTAATTATGTCACAGTGAACATAATGTCTGGACTTAATTAATAAAAACTCAAATTCAAAGTCACACTTTATCACATACTTACTAACAGGAAAGGTATTTACGACTAAATTTCTGATAATAGCTTTGTCATAACCTTCAAGCCCAACTGATTTCCTAAAAAACATTAAGAAATAACAAAAGTATAAGCTCAATTTTGTATTGTTATAAGTTTTAAAATATTATTTTTAAAACGATTCTGGTATTCAGCAAAGAGGGAAAAAGAATGAAGTATTTGAATTACAGTGTAGAAATGATGTTTAACTGAAAGTGTTATTTAGTTTTATTATTGCTACACAATGAATGCTGATGGATATTTTGAACAATATAGCATGGTTATGTACATATTTTTCTAAACTTTAGAACTATCAAAAAGTATTGAACAACCTGAAAAGTAACATCCTATTCAAAAACAAATAAATGTCATAAACTTTATTTTAGCATAAAAAATTAATGTCCCTAACTATTTCCTAAAAAAAAAGGTATATTTTGTTAAATAGCTTATACTATTTTTTTATTTGTGATAATTTCACTGTTTGTTTCAAAGTAATTTTATATGAATGAACATTTCAACATAATTTTCTTAAAATTGCATAGAAAACTAATATTATTACAAATTGGAGAAAAGTATGTAAGTTACAAAGAATTCTTAGGTTGTGCTAAGAAGACTAACAAAGTATGCAAAATATAAAGTTTTCATATGACATTATAAAAAGTTTAAATTATTTTATCAATAGTATGGCAAAAGAAGTTCACTAATATCCATGATAACTTTGTTTAACATTTGTTGGATTAATAAAAATTAATATAGTAAAAGCTTTGGAAACAATAACAAACAACAGTTATTCCTTCATTGTTAATCATGTATTGGAACTAGAAAAGCTTGTGGTTTAATCTTACTGTAGGGTAAAAATAAATTATATTAAATTAACTTATTTAGTTAAACACACTAGTGTTTTACTTCTACATTACAAGAAAATATATCATAAGAAACTAAAAGTTCACACTATGTGTTTGTGTGTGTGTAGCAAGTAAATCTTTAGATATCTACAAACTTGAAAATTACAAAAAGTGGTGTATGTGTGTAATATATATTTATATATATCACTAAAGGTGGGGATGTGGTTAAATGGTCTCAGCCAAACAATCTCCAGAGGCTTTATTGACCAAAATACTGACCATATATTTTTTATTTTCATTACAACAATTTTAACTGTATTATTTTCAAACTTGGTGAAGCTGTAACTGCATTTACTTGATATACTTGGTACCACGGGTGTAGATTTTTTACACCTGATGAAAGAGATGATTTTTGCAACCACTTATGTGGACTGATCAATTTGCAAATTGGTAATCTCTGATTACGTGAACCTGAAAGCTGTAATAATGCAGTCACAGAGTAATCTTGTTGCCACGGTATTTCAAGGTTTCCATGTAGGTTTGTATAAATGAGATGTTGTGAACAGTTTTCAAAATGTTAATAGAATAAAGACAAATGTGTCACAAAGTAACTGCCACATGAATTTATTCCTGCACACTACACAGTATAAAAGATGGCCATTATACTTGACGTTACTAATAACTTTCATTGCATGAATTTCGTTTTCAAATATTAATAAAATTAGTAATTACCCTTGATAAGTTTATATCTACTGAAAAACTGTTCATGTTGTTTGATAAAAATAATTAAAACGTCTTTGCGAACTCTTGAAAATTACACATCAATACAATGTAGCACATAATTATCCATACTTTTCATTGAAGTAGATTCATTTAGTCCTCTAGTCTCCATGTTCCCAAACATAGACCTCCTTTGCGATGATCTGTTTATGAATTCTTTCATAAGCTCTTCTATATTTATCTTGTCAACCTCATCTTTGTGAGTGTGACAAACTGCCACATGGTTGAGGCGGCACTGAGACATAGTTGACCTTAACCACATCTTCAACCGTCTTAATGCAGAAAAGCTGCGTTCACATTCGCAGCTGGATACTGGACATACAAGCAAAATTTTCATGAGAAGAAACACTTCATTAAACATCTGCTGGCTTATTTCATGCATTTTACAGTAAGCATCATTCGCACCTTTCAGAGATACTGCTTTTGTTGTTCCTTTGAACATGGGCAACTGAAACTCAAGCCGTTGTGCAGAGATTTCTGGATAGAAGTTGTCAATCTTGCCAGATGTGATCATGTTCTCAAGTGCCAGATATTGCCTCAAGTCATTGTTGTCTGCATTGAATCTAGTGGTCAGATGTTCCATGACTATGTCCACAAATTCAAAATATTGGCTTCTGTAGTAATCTCTAGCTGTTGCAGAAAGGTGTGCTGAGCCATCACCTGTTATCATTTTGGGGGGTCTGCGAATGCGTGGTAGTTAAATTGTCACCAGATCTCGGGAAGTTACCTTTTTCTCAGCTTCATCAAATATCTTGTTATAATTTTCCTCTGTTCACAATACCCGCAATTGCTCAACTGTCATTGCAGATGCTTCAATCATGCCAGATTCTGTTGCTGATTTTGCTTGGAATGCACGGTTTAGTTCCTTTAATGCAGCTAATGGATGCTGAGCCATCAACAATCCTAAAACTGTCTTTCCTTTGTCCAATCTGTCCAGCAGACCTTGTGCTTTCACTACTACATCTGATTTTTCATTTGCTAATTCAGACAAAAAATCAACAATGTCACTGTAATGATCATTAGCACATGTAAGGGCAGATAGGCGGCACAACCAACGTGTTGGACACAGTGGGCAGATGTATTTAACATGACAATTGTGGCTGTCTGACGATACAATATTTTCAAAGATTGTCTTGTATTTGCCTGACCTCTGAAGCAAGACACCAAGTTCATGTACCAACTGGATAGAATCTTGAACACATTCACAAGCTTCAACTGCATGTTGCATTTTAAATTAGCCTTGTGTGCTCTGCAGTGAAAAAACAAAGCTGATGGTTGCTTCTCTTTTATTTTTGCCTGGCATCCACTGTACGCACCACTCATGTTAGCGGCTCCATCATCATAACATGTGCTCTTAATCCTGACAGTGGTAAATTGAGTCTAGTCAGTACATCAAGTATAGTTGAGGATATTGTTTCACCAGTTGTATTGGAAACACTGTACAAACAAAGAAATGTCTCATGGATGTTAAGGTTCTCATCTACGTATCGTACACATATTGCTTCCTGTTTGGCACCTGTAACATCTTGAGTGCCATCAACAATTAATGCAAAGATTTTACTTTCCTGCACTTTGTGTGCTATCTTCCTCAGTATTTGATGGCTGAACATCTCCATTACTTCATTCTGAGCCTGGGGTGATGTGAATGTGGTTTTCTTTGACAAGTAGGCTGTCAACTCAGGATCTTCCTCTTTCAGGAGCTTCATTAACTGCAGGAAGTTCCCCTCCATATCAGTATGTCCATGTAATGCTAAACCTTGACTAGGTAAGAAACATAAACTTCTGAATATTTTGGCTAGACTTCTTTTGCATTCTTCCTGCTGCTTCTTTCTTCCATCATGCAGCTGGACAGTTACTGGAGTTACATCAAGTGAACCTTCTGGAGATATAGCGAATCTGTGCTGAGAGGAAGATTGGTGTTTGTTGAATTTCTGTTTTGCCTTTTTCCAGTTGCAAAAACCAGTGGATATGAAGGTATACTCCACTGGCCTCTCCAATTTCCCTGTAAAAAGGCCTCTATTTTCCACCTTGGCACAATGAAAGCATATGACTTTTTGAGTCTAACTGTTGTAGTGCAGCCATGGGAACTCATCAAACCACATGCCCTGGAAGTTGATATTTTGCTTTCTGTTGTGGTATTAGTTGTGCTTCTGGATGATATGGCTTTCCACACTGTATCTGTGGAGTGTCAGATTTTTCATTACCACACAAAATTGTTTCACAACTATCTGATGGTTCATGATGTGCAATAGTTGCACAAGCATTTTCAGATTCGTCCTCTGATGAACATGGTATTTCCTCTGTATGGCAAGTTTCTATTCCTTTGCTTGAGGTTGTTGGATTATCTACATCTGCATTGTCGCTTGTACTACTAGTAACTGGCTTGCAGAACTGTCTAATATCGGAAAGTTTCAGACGCTTGTTTGTCATAATTGAAATCTGTTTCCCAGATGACTCAACAGACTAAAATACAGTCTTTATTGAAAAACTCTATAACGTACAACGAACGAAGGTAGAACAGAATGGAAGTAGGAGAGAAAAGAACTTGATAGGTATTTTGGTTAATTTATCATTTTGTTCTCCAAAGGTGAACGAAAAATAACCAGGGGCGGTCAGAAACTATTGTTTCTATTCACCCCACACGAAGCAAGAATAAATTAATCAACTGATCACGAAGATAATTAAATGAATTGGAGTGGCTTGTTGGTTGTAAATCAAGAGCGATTGTCACGAATGACCTTGAAGTTGACAGATTTGTGTATCTGAGTGAGGAGCGTAAGGAAACAGCTGAGAAGCAGGCCGAAAAGCCGGAGAGAAAACGAAGAACGAAAGGAAAAGGTTCAGCACAACATTCACAAGCATCCGAAGAATTACGAGGTGTGATTACAGTCAAAGTGAAGGGAGCAGAGAGATGCAAACGCAGTACGCCGACATAATTAAGACTCATGACTCTGATCAACAGGACTTTAAACACATAAAATTTAGGAACTAATGTGACGGACCTCTTTTCAGGGCTGGGATCTATAGATCCTATGAAACGGAAATTTAGCTGTGGGGGGAAACGGGAGTACCCCAAGAAAACCCACTTTCACGACCAGCGCGCAATGGAAGTAGGAATGGAATTACTTGGTAGGTATTTTGGTTAAATTATTATTTCGTTTTCCAAATGTCGAACGAAAAATAACCAGGGGCGGTCAGAAACTATTGTTTCTCTTCACCCCACACAAGGTAAGGATAAATTAGTCAACTGATCACGGAAATAATTAAGTGAATTGGAGTGGCATGTTGGTTATTTATCCACAGCGATGGTCACGAATGACCTAGAAGTTGACAAATTATTGTATTTAATTGAGGAGCGTTTGGAAGAGCTGAGAAGCAGTTCTGCCGGCCGGAGAGAAAACGAAGGAAGACGGGGAAGGTTCAGCACCACACTCGCAAGCGTCCGAAGAATTGTGTAGTGAAAATATAGTCGACGTCGACGTGGAGTGAGCACAGAGACGCAAACAGTACGTCAGCTTGGTTAAAACTCATGATCTTCATTAGCCTAAATTTTTATATTAAAATTTGGAGATGATTAAGATGCGTTCTAACTGGCCTCTTTTCAGGGCTGGGATCTGTAAATCCTAAGCGAAAAGAATTTTGATGGGGGGAGGGACGGGAGTACCCTGAGAAAACCCACTTTCACTAGTGAGGCGCTGGAAGTAGGACTGAACTGTACAATGTATTTAAGTCGAACGCGCGAACCTCACAGTGACTACCGAGCCGACTGACCGCCTGGGCATCGCTGGGACAATAATGTGTGCTAGTTACAACACAAGTAATTGAAAGTTTCTCGAAAAATACTTAAACAATCACAAATATATTATATTCCTGTGAGTTTCAAGGCCGCCGTCAAGCAGAGCAGGCGTGTAAGTCGAGAGCTGCGAGACACGTACTTTAAAGACTAGGTATACTTTGTTGAAGTGCATAATTCCCAAGTTTTACTCTAAAAGGTTTACCCTTAGTCCTTATCAGGACTAGTAAAACAAACAGAATGAAGAGGAGGAAGATCGCAACGCGATCTAACGGAAAAGCCCTATCAAACGAAGAAATAATTGAAATGCTAAACAAGGCGATCGAAGGACCAGCCTCAGAATCCCTGAGCAGTTCGACAGAGAGTTCTGAAAGCGAATACTCAGGAGCAGAAGAATTATCGAGACAAGAATCTCAAGAAGCAAATGCGACCTCAAACAAGAGGAGGCTGAAGAAGAAAAAGGACAAGGTAAATATGGTTTCGGACAATACTACTAACCTTAACCTTAATGACACTACTAACAACACTAAAAATTCAAGTGTTAATAACGTAACCAATGTTAAGAATGACAAAGCCACTAGTTCTAACAAAAATAACGCAACTAACCTGAATACTAACAACACCGCTAACGCCACTAATTCTAAGAACACCACCACTGTCACACAAACACATGATTCTCCTCATTACAGAATCCCAACTCTGTTCATTGAAGGAATTAACAACACAACACGCATCCCACAGATAGTAAAAAAACTGAGGGCCTATTACCCGGGCATCCAGTTTAAGGACATCAAACGTCTTCCTAATGGAAAAATCATGTTAAAATGTTCTGAACCACAAGAATTTGCACATATATTGGCCCACTGGCCCAAGGATGCCTTCGGGGTCCAAGCCACCATTAGTACACCAAAAAACAACACGCCAAAATTAACTGTCATTATTAGAGGTGTCGATTTCGACATCGAAGATAATGAAATCACAGATGAATTAAAAACTCAAGGCTACGACATTGTATCATAAAACCGAATCATCTCCTTTAGAACGAAACAAAAAACGCCACTGATCAAGGTAACCGTCAAAAATAAAGACGATCAAGACAAATTATTAAAAAACGGTTGCTTCCTATTTTTCAAGAGACACACGACCGAACCGGAAAAAACACACCAAAAACCCATTATTCAATGCTACAAATGTCAAAGGTTCGGACACACAAAAACCAATTGTATGGCCAAGGACAGATGTGTGAGATGTGGCAAACCTCATGAGGTTGCTCAGTGTCCTAACGAGCGTAACCAAGTGAGATGCGCAAACTGTCAGGGCCCTCACGCAGCCAGTTACAAAAGCTGCCCTAAATACACTCAAATACGTAATAGATTTATTTTCAAAACCACGAACAATAACAATCAAACCCAAGGCACCCATATCACCAAACAACCTTTACTACAAACTCCAGCAGACTCACAAATCAAACACTCTCAACCTCAACCAACACGTACTTACGCAGACGTCACACGCCCGAAAACAACACAAGCATTCAACCCCACAGAATTCACCACAAACTTACTAGCAATGCTAATAGAATTGAGTAATCTCACCACATTCGAATCGAGGCACGAATCACTCAAATCTGTTTGTAGCCTTGCAAGTTATTACTTTCACCTTCCCCACCTCAAACCACACCATCTTTTACTCAAAATTCATGCAAGGGAAATAAAACAACACAATGATACAACACATTAAAATCTTACACATCAACTGCCAAGGAAATCTCAAAGACAAAAGGATAGAAATATACAACATAAACAAACATATAAACGCCAACATAATCATCATTTCAGAAACACTTTGCACAGAGAAACAAAACACCACAATCCCCGGATTCATCACGCACAGCATACCTCACTCAGAAAACAACAAAGGTATAATAGCTTACTTTAGTACGAAAATATCGCATTTAATCTCGATAGAAGATTCCTTTAAATCTAACATAAATGAAACCATTTTTTGTAATATACACTTTACCAACCGGCTAACTATTCCGATTCTAGCCATATATTGCTCACCAACCAAAGATATCGACATTAACTTCCTTCAAAAATGTGCTAATCGTAAACCCAAACCAATTATTATGGGGGATTTTAATTCACCACATACAGAATTAAGGGGAAACAGAAACACACGCAGAGGATCGTGCATAAAAATTTTTATCTCTAGTAACAAAATGCACCTAATTAATGACCATACACCTACACACTTCTCAGCCGCCAACGGCTCATACTATGTACTCGATTTCATCATCGCACCCAAGGACATGGTAAACAGAATATCTAACTTTAAAGTACATGATGAAATCACCAGTGACCACTTCCCCATGTCATGTATGATTTACCCGCGCCACCCTGCCGTGGCGTACGTGACTCCGTCCGCATACACCTACACTAAAACAGACTGGCTCACTTTTAATGCCTTTCTGGACTCATACCTACCTCACCCAATTGAACATGCTAACAACAAAACAGAACTAGACAATTATGTAGATCAAATTACAGAGCCATAAAAAACACAATTCTAAAACAAGAAGAAAGCAATCACTTATTCAATGGACCCTAACACCAGAAATTCACGCACTAATAATCAAATGCAGACAATTAAGACGAACACACTATGTTACACGCGATACACACATTAAAACAGAAATCAATAGAACAAATACAAAAATTAAACAAGAAATTAAAAAAAGCAAGAGAAAACAATTGGCAAAACTTCTGTAAAAACTTAGAAAAAACCAAGAACAATCCAAAAGAATTTTGGAAAAAATTCAAGAGTATTGCTTCAGACAAAAACACAAATCACATGCTACAACATATCACACACAACAATAAAATCGCAAGGACGAACGTAGAGAAAGCTGACTTATTAGCTGACTACTACAAATCCTCATTTAGCGACCTTAACTCAATAGATTTTGACACACAACACCAACACCATGTCAACAAGTTCATAAATATACAAACCAAGCTTCATTCTCACCACGATTCCCTGGCGAGACACTAGAAGCATACTCAAGTTCAATCAATAGAAAAATAACCATAACCGAACTAAAAATTAATATCAAAAACTTGAAGAACACTTCCCCCGGATATGACCAAATACCAAAAAAAAAAGCTCCACTCTCCTGTTACAACACCTCACAAACATCATGAACATTTCACTAGCGACCCGATATTACCCTGACACGTGGAAAAAAGCCATCATAACAACGATCCCTAAGAAACAAACCAAAAGAACAAATCCAGATAATTTCCGCCCCATCAGTCTGTTAAGCTGCCTTGGCAAACTGATGGAGAGAATTATCTCCAACCGTCTCCTCCATTTTTGCGAATCGAATAACATCCTTCCAGAATCTCAAAACGCCTCCAGAAAAAATAGGCAAACAACAGATCACCTCACACGACTCACCGAATCAATCTATAAAGCTTTCAACAACAATCAAGTAACCATCGGGGTATTCCTAGATGTCAAAAAAGCATTCGACAGCGTTTTGCACAATGCCATCAAATACAAACTAAATCACCTGCAAATAAATCCACGATAGTTAAATGGATTTCAAATTTCTCAACCAATAGAACAGCACAAGTAAAAGTCAATAAAACTATATCCAAATCATTTAATATAACTGCAGGAGTGCCCCAAGGATCAGTCCTCTTTCCACTTCTATACATAATTTTCGTCAATGACATACCTTTCCCAAATCTAACATAAACACATAATTCACAATACGCAGACGACATCGCTATCTGGAGCACCTCCAGAAACCCAGTGATGGCCATGTCTCGCGTACAAGAATCACTAAACAACGTCTCAACATGGAGCAACAAGTGGAGAGTCGTGTTAAATCCAACCAAAACACAAGCAATCACCTTCTATAGGAAATTAAAGAAGCAAAGAAAAAATCTAGAAAAAATAAAACTATCACTCGGAAACACAACCATTAACATGAGCAAAAACATCACATTCCTTGGCATCACTTTTGACACAAAACTAACATGGAAAAAACATATAAACAATATAACTCATCAATCAGCAAAAGGATTTCACATCTAATGGCTCTAACCAGTAAACAATCGAAATGTTCACCAAACACCATTATACAAATATACAAGGCTTACATCCGTCCACTAATAGAGTACGGATGTCAAGTAACATACAATATGTTAAACAACACACTCCAGAAAATCCAAGTTCAACAGAACAGAATATTAAAATCTGCATTCAGTCTACCATCATTCACGCCAACAAATTATATACATCAAATTAGCAATTTACCAACACTAAGAGATAGAATAACGGAAATATCACTTATTATCTCAAAGCAGAAAATAGAAACAAACTAATGGCATCACTACACAAATTATCCAGTGCACCAACAAAATACATTTCACCTTACAACATATTTCAAGAATCACAAATTACTCAACAAAGAATCTAAATAAATAAATTCATGTCAATAATATGTATTCCTTTTTTTCAGATACCGGGCACACGACAGGCAAAACTTTCGGCGCCTGTCCTGTGAAAGTGGGTTTTCTCGGGGCACTCCCGTTTCCCCCCACAGCAAAAACTTAGGCATTGGATTTCTAGATCCCAGCCCAAGCAACTTTATTGCCAGACCCTGAATCGCGCCGTTTGAATTGAATTGTATTCATGTTGACATTTGCTAGACTTCCTTTCGGGACGGGTCCCGCCATTCTTTCCAGTGTTGCCTTTGCCTCCACCCAAGGCAACATTTAGAGAGACATCCTCCACCCAAAAAAGAGTTAAAAATAATAATAATAATTAAAAAAAAAACTTATTCCTAATAACAATTCACGAAAGGGGACGAAGAGGAACCACAACGTTCCTGAACACCCCAGTTGGAGAGAGAACTCTTCTGATTTCTCTCTCTCTAAACTAAACCCCTGCCACGTTAGTTTGAGTTTGAGTTTATATTCCTGTTAAAGCTCATCAAAAAGCAAACACGTTGTGATATAATGTCTATAAGCACATCTATTAAATAAAAACACCTAAACAAAAACTAGCAATACAATTCGAGTAGAGGCTTCAGGCAGTTGAAATCGCTCCTTTTGTGTTCTAATTATACAAGAAAATACAATATTTTTACTATCTATGGTAAGAGGACATATTGTTCTTTTACCATAAAGCACCAGCACTTTATTAGAGGGCGGTGATAATCTGAAATTTCATGGATTAATGAGGGCCACAAACACAGGTCTAATGAGCCCTGTTGTAACATGGAGGCTCAGACTAAAGGGAGCGGAGGGGTGTGATGTAAAGCGCGTCTGGATCCGAGCGGCCCGAACCTGTCGTTAACTGTACACTAATGAGAGTAAGGCGTTTGACAATAAAACCGGCTATACATGCATAAGAACAAATGGCGTAGGAAAACCGCACAATATACACATAATATTGATGCAGCTGCAAGCTACAAATGGCCTGCCAGATCTAGATCACAGGAGTTTACACTTGAGAGTAATATTTTCGAATTTCATGCTCTGTTCAATCTGCTGTGATGAAAAGTTTACTTAATCTCACACTAAGTACAAGACGTGGGTAGATTCTGTGATAGTGCTTGCAAGCCTTGCATGTATACTTAGGCCTACTGACTGATACGAACTATCGCTTAGATCGAAAAGCTTAGAAGCACGCCTATATTAAAGATGTACATTTCGGCTACTAAAAAAGCCAACATCTAAGCCTAATTATGTAATTCAATTGGTAAGAACACGAGAATCACAAGAACAAACACAATTTGTAGGCCTGTGATGCAATAAAACAATTCAACAGACCAAACTGTAGGGGAGGTATGTATCCCACCATCCCCCCCCAGGATCTACGACCCTGCTTGGTACCATACAAGATTTTAGTTTTTCGAATGATTACAAGATCATATTCCATTGAATAGATGAAAAATATGTTTTCCAATTATACATATGTAAATATTTATTTATATTTTTCATATTACTATTAGACTACACTTTACTTGATCTTTGGTTTTTCATTTGTGGTAATTTTTACTGTTTGTTTCAAAAGTGATGTTACAAAAATAGTTGTGAAACATTCAACAAAAATATCATTTCATTCTCATGTTATGTATACTACATTTTGATTCTTCATAATTTCATGTTCTTGAAACTGAACACGTTATCACATGCAGAGTTACGTATGTATCATTTTAAACTTTAGAATTATTTTTAAAATGTATTGAACAATCTCAAGACAAAGAAAAACTACACAAGTTTCATTTTAGCATTAAAACAAAAATTAAAGTATATATACTACATGCTTATATGACCAATTCCATTTCAGGTACTTTTCCCATTTCTTTCAAAAGATAATACTACAAAAAAAATTTGAAAGGACAAAAATTCATGATTTAATTCTCCTTTTATGTACACCAGACTTGTAGGTATATAAAAAAAATCATTGTATGAAATGGGATGTCTTAGGGCTTACTTACCATATGACAATATAATTGCCCTCATTTCAGATTGATCAGCAAATTCTTCAAAAAATTGCAGTTGTCCTGGGATTGATTGCAGTGAACTCCCTGATAATATCACAAACTTTATCTATAGCTCTTCTCATATATACCAGGTTGGCCTAAGTGGCAGGCCTCTATAAGCCATAATGGAGGTGTTATTTTTTTGCTGCAGCCAATCTTTTTCTTGGTTTTAATTGTAATACCACTTCAAAAGCTGCATCTACTGAAATGAAGAATGGTATTTCATGATGGTTGTTGGTGCAGTTGAAAATGTCAACCTCAGCTGCCTTTGAGTCAACTTTCAGGACTTCTTTGGTGTTAGTGGTTTGGCTTCTATGGAGGTAAAGACTCCCTGATTTGTTTATGTTGTGGTCTAGTGGACCATTAAGATAAGAGTTTTCTATTCACTCTGAAGGTTTTTACTATTATTGGAGGCAGTAGTGATACAGGCACTGAGGCATTCTTAGCCAGCAAACTCTAGCCCTTGGTAACAGTAATACTGACTGATGAAATTTCCACTATACTTGATGTTGCATCTGCCAAGTACTGTATTTCTTCTTCTTCTTTTCCAATCCATCAGTAAACGCTTCAGAGCAAACTTAACTCTAAAAGATCTTCCTCAGCTTTGGGATGGAGTGGTTCCAAAAGGGATAGGTGCAATTCTGGTGCTTTTTTCTTGTTGTCATTAGAGATTCTCTATCAAAACACATAAGGGCAAGTTCTTGATCCTCAGACATATCTAATTTCTCCTTTTTAACAGCTTGTATTGTGACAATCAGCAACTGTAGTCAAGTCTCTGGAACGCTCAGACTGACCATTGTAGGGATAGTGCCCTGCAGTGTGATCTCTGCCGATACTATGATCGCTAAATCCAGTGAGTGATTGGGTCCAATGAGCATGTTGACAATTGACTGGGGCTACTTGGCCTCTGGAAAGTTCACAGCTGGTCAGATAAATGACTTGGTGAAATTCTCAACATCCAATGCATTGGACAGCAACACATCATTATCTACAGATTTACCAAGTGAAAGGTCAGACTAACTCCAGATATCTTTAGGTTAGTGGACAAGACCAACTCCTCACCAAATAGAAAGTCCTGGATGTATGCTCATCCTTGTACCTTTAACTATAGATTTTCATGACAATTTAAAATAATGGAAGATTCAGCACATAAAAGAGTAAGGAAAACACCACTGGGTAGTTAAAGACAATAGGCCCAATATGATAAAGAACTCAATATTAAGTTGTAAAAGCCTGGTTTGAAAATGCAAATTCAGATGATTTCAAATTAGTCAGGTCAGTTATATATTTAGGTTAAAAAAGGGTCATAACTGCTAGGTTATTATTATCACTTCCCTCTAAAAATTACTTCTAGAGGCAGAGTAATCAACAGGTTATCTTGACCAATGGAATTTCTGTGGGATTCACATGTACTCATGCTCAAGTTAACTAATAGAACATGTATCCCATGATATATCTCAGAACGGCTGGTAGGGGTATTAACACTTTTGTTGATAAGGAGAGAACAACGTTTCGACCTTCCTAGGTCATCTTCAGGTTAAGAAAGAGATAGTTTGAATGTGACTGTTGACGGTTTGTTTTTGAATTTTGCACAAAGCTACAGACTACAGGGAAAGCAGCGGGTCATCACCACCCACGGCCAACTCTTGGGCTACTTTTTTACCAACGAATAATGGGATTGGCCGTTAAATTATAACACTTCCACAGCTGAAAGGGCGAGCATGTTTGGTGCGATGGAGATTCGAACTCGCGACCCTCAGATTACGAGTCGCACGCCTTAACACGCTTAGCCATGCCGGACCCCCACTCCCATGAATGACTCCATGTAATGACCCTACACACGTGTGGGACTACACACTGTTATTTAAATAATTATATTGCCATATATGTTCATTACTTATAGTTTACGTTGTAACCATTCTGTGCCACAGTTTGGCAGTTGCAGAATTGTGAACTGCTACCATCTAGGCGCCATGAAACTCAACATTTTCCTTTTCAGGCATCGTAAAATAAGTAATCACTGTTTGAATCCAGCTAAAATAAGAAATTTTAGCTAACATTATCGTAGGTAAAGATTAACATTCACGCTGCTGTGGTATATTCAAGTAAAACTGAGTAAACATTAGAGCAATGGGTTGGATTTGCTGCAAACTGCAAACAAAATGAAACATGACTAGAACAATCTTTATTAAAACAGAGTTAACACAAACTGTGTGTGTGTACTTACATGGCATAATAATTTTTACTGGATGTTCTAGCTTCAAATGATCAGGCCAAATCCGTGGGCTAAACTCTCTAAATTCAATGATCCTTACTTCACAAAGAGCAATGCAATTACCCAGAATGAGTAATTTTCGAAACATGAAACATTACCTGAATTACGACGAAACGATACTGGTGTGAACATCCTTGCATAATATACAGTATTACAATAGATCTTCCAGCACATTATACAGATATTATTTGCTTAAGAATAACAAGGGAACAAAGGTAGCAAGAACTAAACAGCTTTATGGACCACTTGTTAAGTGGAGACCTGCTCATATGCAGAATAAATGATAAATTCAAAATAAATAAATATAAAAAGAAGATATCAGTAAATAATATATTCGTATACCACACTTTCAATACTGAAATTAGTTAGTCTTAAGTTTATTCACTATTGAATTTCTCAGTATAATATTAGTGTGTGTTTTTCTTATAGCAAAGCCACATCGGGCTATCTGCTCAGCCCACCGAACCCCTGATTTTAGCGTTGTAAACCCGGAGACATACCGCTGTACTAGCGGGGGGCATAATATTAGTTTTAAATGATAAAGTAAAATTCTACAATATGTGACTTTTATTTTCGATATAAGAAACTGCTTTTGGAGGGGTGATTCAGCATATGGTAAGTATATTTACTAATTGCATTATAGTCTGAAAATGTTATAATAAGTTGTATTTACTGTAGACGTTGCTTAGGATTCTTTAGGTACACCTAACAATTTGTATTAATAAATGAAATGAATCCCTAAACGACCAACAACAACAAAAAAAAAGGGAACGTAGAAATCCTACATGTAAGCATATAAAACTCACCAAATGCCTTGGGATGGAAAGGCTGGACCCCAGTCCCAACTGAAGGAACACTGCATCTTTCGAATGTAGTTTACGTGGCAGACACCTTTCTGAGTAGGAGGAGGGCATACGGGAGGTATAACATAGTGCACCAGTTGTTCCAAATGTTTCTGCTTAGCATAAAATATTGCTGATTGGAATTTCACACTAATTGTGTTATTTTCTTTCTGAAACCGAAAAGATGAACCATTCTTCTAAAATGAGCGAAACACTCTTTAAAGTAAAAAATACAACAGATTTATCACATTGAAGTTTGTTAAAAGAAAGAATAAACGACACTCTAAGAATTACACTTTGTAGGGAACTTGTAACAAAAGTTCTGAAGTGCTTAAAATTTCTATTGATAAAATTAAACATAAACTCTAAAAAATTAGACTTTGCATCCTGTCCCATTGTAAACATATATATCAAATTTAATAATAATCTAGTGGAAAGTAAAAGTTAAATTTTAACCTACTACTTTTGGTCAAATTTTGGTATTGCAATAGCCATCATTGTAAGGAAAGTAAAGTATCACATGTCTCAAGACTTAGCACAATACAAGCACAAATAAAACAGAATGTTCGGGTTTAAAGAAAGAAATAGTTCTCGTTTGCATGAATAAAAAAACTCATTTTAAAGAAAAGTTTCTTGATGTATTTAAAATAATTATTTCAAACAATATTTCCCGAATTTTATGACTTATTTTTATCAGAAAATAATATAATAGCTTTAGTGGTTCTATAAACCGTGATGCTGTGTAACTTTCACACTTCCTGGTTATAAACAAAACCCCTCTCCCAATGTTTGAAAGACCAGAGAGCAGTCCTTACACTTTTGTAAAGTTTTTACACTTCAAGATCTAAATATCATTTAAAGAAAACCGAGTGCCTTGGTTTAGTGTCGGTAGAAAAACTTCTCACATCATTGCAAGGCAGTTTGTTATGGATAGTCAATAAATCTATTTTATTTACGTTATGCCACAAATGTCTTTTCCATTGCTTGGGCTCTTTGACACTAATATTTGGAAATAAAGGAAGAGTATATTCTCAATATAAATGTAATACATATAAATATATGTAAATTTAGGAAACAAATTCATCATTCAATCACAAATTATAGTATAAATTGGATTCTGTTACATTCATCTTTTCCACGTAAACATGTACTATAAAGATACTCGACACCGTAATGCTTTAGACTGAACAGTTGCACAGCCACTACTTTCAGTCATATTACACGACCCGTTCATTGATGGATAGATGCTGTAGTTGCTATGGTACAGTTACGACAGAAAGTGTTCGTACCCCTGCGTCGTGAGTAGTTTTTAACTCATAACATAAAAAGTGTCACGATTAGAATAATGAAAGTATAGTATATTATAAATATTATACTAACACACACTTATGTAAATTGAACGACAAATAAACTGTTTATAAACAAATAACCAAACATAGAAGGGGCAGAAAGTGTTCGTGCGTTTATTTTAATGGTCAGTTGTGTAGCCTTTCAAGTGAATTACTTGACGCAATCTCTCTCATAGCCCTCCATGATCGTTTGACAGTACTCGACTGTTATTTTCTTCCATTCTTCTTTACAGAAAGCCTCCAACTCTTCCAACAAGTTTTTTGGATGAAGCTAATGAACGCTGGTCTTCAACTCATGCCAAACGTTTTCAATTGGGTTGAGATCGGGTGATTGCGATGGCCACTCTAGAATGCTTATATGGTTCATCTGCAACCAGGATTGCACATATTTTGATGTGTGCTTCGGGTCATTGTCGTGCTGGAAGATCCGACGACGCCCAAGCCGCAAGTTCCGAGCATCATTCTTGATATAAGTGCCTAATTATCAACGTACTCTTCTTTTTTCACGATTCCGTTGACGCGGTGAAGGCTGCCTACACCAGAAGAGCTGAAGGAACCCCATAGCATGATCGAATCACCTCCGTGTTTAACTGTAGGGACGGTGTTTTTTGGAAGATTTCGTTTCCCCTTCTTACGGAAAATATTGCGAACATTATTGTGGCCGAAAAGCTCGATTTTAGACTCGTCTCACCAAATAATACTTTTCCAATAGGTAAAGGGTTTACCTACATGCTTTCTTGTATACCTCAATCGTACTTCTAAGTGAACAGGCTTTAAGTATGTAGTTCTACGAGGACGGCATGCTTTGAACCCAGAAGAGTGTAACATGTTCGTAACTGTAGAAGTGCTTACTTCAACCCCGGTTTCCCTTACCAGTTTCTGTATGTCATTACGTGTTAAACGAGGGTTCCTACTAACTTCTCTGAGAACCTTTCTCTTGGTTCTCTCTGGAGTTTTGGTGGGGTGTCCAGAACGACGAAGGTTAGCAGTTGATCCCGTAAGCTTAAACTTGACAATTATGCTTTGAACAGTAGATTTCGGCACATTAAGTTGTGTAGCAATACCGGAAAGAGACACACGAGACTCGTATTTTACAATAATTCGGTTTTTTAAATCGATGGACAGTTGTTTCCTGTTTGCCAAACTAAACAAAATGTTTACGGGAATATCAGTTTTTTACACGTTCTGAAATGTACGAATACTTTCTGCTCCTCCTATTTTTGATTATTTGTTTATAAACAGTTTATTTGTCGTTCAATTTACATATAAATTTGTGTAGATGTGTGTTAGTATAATATTTATAATATACTGTACTTTTATTAGCCTAATCTTGATACTTTTTAAGTTATGAGCAAAAAACCATCCGGGACGCAGGGGTACGAACACTCTCTGTCGTAACCGTGTAAATAACGTTATTGTGGTGCAGGATTCACGTACTTACTACCCTCATTCGTAGTAGTAAAGCTGTAAAATTGAAGTGGTTGCTAAATGTGAACCATTCGACTGACAGCCCAGGAGGGGTGGTAGTTACAGGTCAAGGATGTACTTGATCTTCCCAGGTCACTTGACCAAACAACGATCAATAAAACGATAAAAACGATTCGTCTGATTCTTTTTCTTATTCAAACTCTATCTTTGGGGTCTACTTAAATTATTATTCGAAGTTGCACCAAAACTGGTTCAGTGACTTATGATGCCAGAAACAGACGAACAATTCTGTTTAATATATATTACCTAAAGCTTTTATACAGAAGACGTAGCTGTAGAACTACGTAGATTTATACGTCATGTAGTTTTGGTAGAGTTTTTGACTATTTGGCGACACTTCGAAAACATAACCTTATAATTATTTCTGATGAATGAACAACGTATGTGGTCTGGGAGAGTATATTCTTGTTGTTCTATGTGAAGTCGTATTCTTTCAGTTTTATTTAGATGGATTCCATATTTTCTTTTGGATCACCTAGTCAGTCTCTACTCAGAAAATAGCATTATCATGTGTCTGTGTGCACTCGTCACTTTAACTGCTTTTGAACTAATGAAATATTCATTTTTTGCTTTCTTTTACTAAGTATTTGGTCTATTCCTACAACCTAGTCAGTTTGAAATTAGGATTTAATTCCGTGTAATATTTTCCTATGTTTCTCCCATTATCTTTTCTTACCTCTAGAGTTAAACAGTTCACATGATAATACCACGTTGTTTTCCGTTATTTTGTATCTAATTTCAAATACATTGGGTTTGATGTACACAATTTATCTAAGCAATAAACTTTTATAGAAAAAATATGTTTCAGGTGACACAATCATTAAACAGCATGGTGGTTTGTGTGCTTCCTGTAATCCTGTTCATCTTTAAATACTAAACAGTGTGTGAAATTATATTTACATGTGTGTATTACATTTATGTAAAATTTAGTTATATAGTACGTATCACATCTTACGAGTACTATAGCACCTAAATCATGAGGTATAAGAATGGCGCCATTACTCAGATATCACAAATTACATCACTTGCCAAATAAATATGAAAAACGTATTTACATATATGATGAACACTGTTTCGGAGAGCCAACAACCTTTGTGAAAAAAATAAAATAGACAAAGTTGCTTATGCAACAACACTGGCGTGGACAATCAGTCTTTGGTGAGTGCGTGTGATTTGTTATAGCTGTTACGTATTATAATTTATCTCGGATGAGCCTGCAATTTATTATGTTACGTATTATAATTTGAAATAGCCTAAAGCTAAGTTTAATTTTAATTTAGAAGTTAATTAAATGCCGACTTGTATTAAATTTTTGATATTTGCCAACATAATTGATACACACAATTTTCTTTATTAACTCAAACTATATTTTAATATACAAACAATAATACAATTTATAATAACGGTTATTACAAATAATGATTTATATAAAAGAGTTCTACAAACTTATAAATGGTATTGAGTCTTCTATCTGATCTGGAATTCAATATTTTATCGATGTTTCACAATGAGCGAATTACTTTCGAGTTGATATCAGTACGATTCACTTAATGCGTAGCTAATTAGCTCTCTCTATTGTTCGCTGGTGTCGCGCCGTTTACAAGCTGACTTTTCACCGCTGAAGTTATGCAATGTTTTCAAAAAATACTAACACCCGAAGTTAATAATGTTCGAAATCTATGAAACGTTTCTGGTCAAATATCTATAGCTTCCGATTGATAAGTGTCAATAATCATTATAGCTTCCCAGGTTTATAGTATAAGAAATGTAGCAAACAAAACAACAATATACTGTCTCTCCGCGTGTTGCGATAGCTAATTCATTGATAAACATTAGGCAAGGTTCTAGAAATTTCATCTGATAACAATAGTGGTAATCACTAGTGTTTATATACACACAACGTATATTGTTGATTCTTACACTCGAGAATCTTCTACAAATTTATGGAATATGCGGTAATTTCGCAATACGCATTTAACAGTAAAGTTCCTTGAATTTATAAATAAATGTTTAATAAAAACAGACATCGATATTAAAATAAATATACAACAGCAAATCCACATCGGGCTATCTGCTGTGTGCACTAAAGAGAATCAAACTCCAGACTGTACCATTGCAAGTCTGAAGATTTAATGCTATCCCATCGGGAGATGTGGCCTTAGTTGTAATAACTATACACACACACACACACACACACACGTGAGGATATTTGAAAATTTTAAATGAACAGGAAATTTTCACCTGTCTAAACAAGAAAGAAAAAACAATTTATATGGTAATCAAAATAAACTAAACGTATACCTTAAAAGCATCCTTCCCTAAATCATTCCTACAGATTTAAAGATATTCAGAAAGAAGCTGGTGTGACAAATTCGAGCTAGAAATTACGAATTCTAAATTCAGCAATAGTTTCTGGGTAAAAACACGGCAATTTCAACATGTAAATTAATTATTTTTAAATATCCGAAAAATAAAATATACCTTGAGGATATCCTTGACGTTAAAGACATATCTAACAAACATGTTATTGGAAGTCCCCACTCGCTGATCGTTTATAGAAATTTCTCCTACGGTGTCTAATCCATGAGCCACTAATGACACTCTCGTTTTGCTCAAAAAGTCATTTGGCACTAAAAATGGAAATCAGAAAAGTTATTTTAATATCAATAATTCATTTTTACTTTTTTTTTCTCTGGACAAATAAATAGTTTATTCTAATCAGGCTTAATGTTAATTTCTGTTTCTTAGGTTGAGAAATATTTGTAGCTCACGCCTCCTCTCAGGGTACCAAGAACCATCTCCTTCCCCCCCGGACGCTCAGCGTTAATTCTTACAGAATCTCAGTAGTTGCAGTGGGTAGAGGAACAAACATCTATTGTATACTTTTACGTTTAACAGCAACACACAAACAACATAACAAGGGGTGGGCCCGGCATGGCCCGGTGGGTTAAAGCGTTCGACTCGCAATCTGAGGGTCGCGGGTTCAAATCCCTGTCGCACAAAACATGCTCACCCTTTCAGCCGCGAGGATTATAATGTTACGGTCAATCCCACTATTCGTTGGCAACAGAGTAGCCCAAGGGTTGACAGTTGGTGGTGATGACTAGCTGCTTTCCCTCTAGTCTTACACTGCTAAATTTGGGACGGCTAGTGCAGGTAGCTTTCGAGTAGCTTTGAGCAAAATAAAAAAAAAAAAACAAACAAGAGGTAAGTTTATTCCAGGAAAATATTATCTGAACTTGTTCCAGGTCAGTACGGATGGATACTCAGTTGTTGAATATAAAGCAAGAGTTAGAAGGATAAAAACATGAATGTTACCTATGTTTTTTATCTTCCAAAGGTGTGAAAATAATTTTAAATGTTTAGAAAGTAACCAGGCGGTTGGAAATACTTCTATTCACTTTTGGTGTAGGGCTTTTTGATAATTAGTTTTCTGATAAGCCAGGTTGATATGGATAAGATTTTGGAGTTTTTATAGTATTTTCAAGCAAAACCTTATTTCCATATAAGCATCAGAAAGTTAAAGCTGTTAATACCAGTAGACTGGCTTAAGAAATAATGATAGTTATCACATTAAGAATTATTGAGTTTTGCTAGTGTGTATATAATTTAGCGAAAAAGTACAGATAACTTATGTGGTTTTATTGCAATGGCCTTTGCAAGTTTTTTTTTTTATTGCATATTTTTCAGTGTAAAATTGAAGTTTTGAAATTTTGTTTTTGTGGTAATGCATCACACAGTAAAATCGTAAAGCAAGAAAACAAAATATTTTAAAAGTTACTAAAATACAGCCTCGTAATTCTTTCAGTTCCAAACTGTAACTTAACAGACTTACCCAAAATAACGGATTTATTATGTATTCATAATTTCCTGAAGATCTTACCATCGAAATCTCTAGTAAAGGTCCAGTTTTCTAACGCCACCCAGCGGTATTCTAAGTCGTTGTACCTAAAATACGGATCACCCAATGCACCTGTTTTCACCAAATCGGTGTATATTCCACCAGGTACGTTAGCAGAAACAACAATACCTAAAATGATCGTAAAAATCAAGATAAGTTTGATTTGAATTAAGCACAAAGCTACACAATGGGCTACCTGTGCTCTGCCCACCACGGGTATCGAAACCCGGCTTTTAGTATGTAAGTCTGCAGACATACCACTGTGCCACTGCGGGGCACCGAGATTAGTAAAAAATTCTTATGTAAAAGAAAAAATAAAGACAAAAGTAAGATACTTAATATATTTGCATACGCAGAAAGAAAAACTATAAAAGTGGAAATGGAAGCTAACAAATTATATATATATATATATATACACACACACACACTAATAACAATTAACGAATATTTATCTGAGACTGTAACAAAACAGCATTCATATTTCATAGATAAAAAGGGTTAATTCACAACTTGGTCTCCATTTCCACTTTTATAGTTTTTCTTTCCTTTTTACGTAGGCAAATATATCAAGTGTCTTATTTTTAGTAGTTAGAGCGATCAACTCGTAATTTGTGTTTTATAGGTTTAAATCTCCGTCACCTAACATGCTCGCCCTTTCAGTGGTATGAATATTATAATGTGACGGTGAATCCCAATATTCGCCGACAGTGGTGTTGACTAATTCATTTCCCCCCAATATATCATTACTTAAATTAGAGATGGTTAGCGCAGATAGCCTTAAAGTAGCTAAAATAACACCTTTGGTTTCTGAAATTTGTATATTATAGCATTTTTGCTATTAAAGCTAAAAATATATTTTAATTTTGATGCCAATTTAAAAACTCCTTTCAATTAGGTTTCTGACAATAAATTATCACTAAAAACACTTTTTTTCGTAACTTGAGTTTAAAATATTGAAAATAAAAGAAAAAAGTAGTGTGAAAAACTTGCATATTTTACATAAATTTGAAACTTAAATTTTATTCTATTTTAAATGTTTTGCTGATTTCTAGTTATACTTTGTTTTGTTTTTGGTTGTTGTAAAGCTCAAAGATATATAGTGGGCAATATGTACTGTTCCCACTACAGGTATCAAAACTTTAGTGTTATATAACTTCATACGCCATGCTGAGCCAGTAAGGAGGCACCAAGAAACCTTTTTTATTTATTAATCAGGTTACTGTAATTTATTAAATGTTCGTTTAAACTGTTAAGTTGTTATTATTTTTATAGTAACACTTCATCAGTAATTGTATGCCTGTAAATTGTAAAATAAATCTCTTTATGCTAACCCAAAGTGACGAGCATTAGCTTCAATAAATCATTTCAAATGTTAAAAACATTTCATTTTTACTTATTGTCTCTCATATCTTTAACTGTTTAATTAATTAAAGTAAGTTGTAAAAGTTATGAATTATGATTTAAACGAATTAGTTTTTCTTATTAAACTCGCATTCTTTGATTTATGCAAAAATTTTGCTGTACTAATAACCTTTCTCTGAAACTGCTATTAAAGATCTCTTCGCCCAAGTCTATGATGGTGGCACTACATTTTGAATTTTGGGAGGTTTACTGTAAATTAGACATGTATAAATTCTAAATGTGGAGCTCGTGATTTCTCGTGATTTAGAACAAAGTTTCTTTCTGCTTTATGTTTTAATTATCATACGGTATTATACAAGCATTCAAACGAATATTGCCATTACAGTATTTTAGATTTTCGTTCTGTAGAAATTCAGTTTCACAGTGGCTCAAGCTTAAGTTACACGGCTTACACGCAGTAATCAGCGTACTTCAGGATGTTCAAAATGATAAAAATTATGTGAGACTTACGACTGCATTAATCAGAACACAATTCGGAAAAAAAAAGTATTATAGACGTACTTTCAGTACACAACACAAAATAAACATTTCTGTCAAACAGTATTATTCGTATTTATCTTACACGTATTGTAATACAGTCATGTAGTGTACGTAGAACTGTATTGTGAAGTGCAAAGAGAGCTCTTTCACGAACAAATAATTTGAACAATATACTAATTTTTATCCTGTTTAATGTTTCAAACTGTTATAAGAACCTGAAAATAAACCCTCAAATTTACTCTTTTATTGGGAAAGATATAAATCTACAATGCAACTCAATTCCAGGCCAAATATAATTGCATTTTCACTTTATAAATTCCAAAACCTTCCACTTCCACAGGTTTAATGGCCTCCATAAACATTAGCCCCCTCTCAAATTAAATTTGTACTACAGGACTACACCCAACACTTATAGAAGTGAATCATATTATGATACTTAGTACAGGAATATATTTTATATTATAATATATACTTACTGTTATTTCCATTTGAAGCTGTCCACGTGCCATCTAAATTAAGATAATAAAAACAGTACGTTGAAGGAAACCACGATAATATTAATATACTTAGGTACATAAACACAGACAAAACAATGTGTTTAGTACTTTTTGTATAGTTGTTCTGTTTTTTCTTAAAATGCCAATTACAGTTGACATATATACTATCCATTTGGACAAGACAACAACTAGATATACCCAGACTCTTACAGTATCCGCGATTGAAGGTCAGAATATTGAACCAATACCCTTATTTACGTGCAAAAGATTACCAGTTACACATACACAACACATGCACACAGCAGCCACTTTATCAAACTGCAAGCAGCGTGCGTGATACGTTATATCGATGAGTACGTCTTAGGCTATAAACCGCTACATCTTATTACTTTATGTAATTAAATAAAAATCATGAAATCACTTAATTTGATGGCAATGCCACTTAAGAGCTGTACTTGTTACAATTCAACATTCAATTTTATAGAAGCATATATAAGCAAACTACATCGCATATACGTGGTATTTCCAAAGTTATAAATAGAGAGAGAGAGAGAGCTTTGGTCACGTGACCGTGTTACGACATGGGGAAATCGCCGCCAATGTCAAAACAAGTATGGACGTGTAAGTATCACTGAGAGATAACTGCAAACTTCTCAAACAAGTCTGAGAACTCTGCTTGTTTTAAGTGCACGAATAACTGTAAAAACGCTTCAGGAATCTCTTTCGATGAGTAAGTGTTCACGTTTATGAACTTTTCTTTCAAAACGAAGGCTTTGAAGCTCGAGCAATTGCAAACTGTTGCCTGCTTTGCGTTTGTCAAGGCCCAGAGGGCCAAACTGTATTGTAATATACCAATTTCTACTAGACTATACACTTTAGGCCTAATTAAGATATTGGACGTCAGAATTGAGTTTGATATGGTACTGATTTAGACTGAGGTATTAAATATACCAGTATTTATGTATGAATAAACAATAAAGCAGCCATATCATGAATGGCAAAGGGCGCTGGTGAAAATTAGGCGCAGACTAAACACGTTTTTGGCCCCAGTGCTGTTTTTTTCTTATCCGATTTTAAAAGTTGGAAAGACAAAATTTAGACAGATGTAGCGGAGAGATGTCGGAAAGTGTATCTTCAAAATCAGTTACAGTACAATTTCATACTTAGGTTCCCTTTTGATGAAGCAGTTCGTCAACAATGGTCGAAGAAGTCGTGAAGGATTTCAGGCATCACAGGGTGTGCAGTGAACACTTTCTGGCAAAAAAAATTATATGAGAGGTATAAAACCACTTAGACAATACTGGAATATTCATTCCAGGGAAGTGAAGAGAAAGTGGAGTCTTTATTAATCATTCTTAAAATCCAATGTTTATTTTTGTTGGAACTTCATATCCATTTGTTATTCACACCACTCCATCTTTTTCATCAATGTTGGAGGCAATTTACCACTTTTTGTTATCAAATCAGGTCAAATTATTGTTGGTGCAGAACCTGTGTGAATTGACACACAGTAAGACTTCCCGTCAATAAACCTGTGAACTGGTGGATATATTTCTTTAAATAATAAGTTTGAAACACGTATTGTCTCGTAGCTTATTTTCTCAATCCTGTGTTGTCTAACTAATCCTTTCAGGTATTCTAGATGTTGTCATAGGAAGTTGATGTTTCAATACCACTCAGTTTGATGATCCCATAACTTCTGGTTCTTTAGTCTTTTATTCACAACGTGAACAAGTTTGCTCCTAAGGTTATATTTGTGGGATTTTGTTTTGGTCCAACTTAATTTTTTATACCCAATAGTAATTTTTTTGCCAAATTTATAGTTATGGTTTTTTTCTCAATTTAGAAAACTGAGTGACATGGCCCTCTATTAAAGTCTATTTACTTCCAGGGCCATGTAATTTACATCAGTTTTTTTCTAACAAGAGGTATATTTTATTTTTGTAATAAATAACCTAGTTGAAAAATTGAACAAACAAAACATTACTTTTGACAAGGATTTAGAATTCAAATACTTCTTTTGTAATATATATGCATACATATAATCACTTTTTGTACTGTGATATAATACATGTGTATACTTGTTTTTCTGCCTAAACATTATTTTAAAAACATAAGTAAAACTTTAGAATAAGACTTATGAACCAGACTCAAACATTCTTTTATAAATTTAAAGTACCGTGAATCAAATTTGTCACGTGGATTTAACAAAAAATTATGAGTCACTCATATGCAAGTGATGCTGTACATTATCATAAAACCATGATGTTTGTGTTGTAGTAGATGCTGACGATTCTTCCACCCATACATTGCTTTGGAAGAGAGGGCTGAAAAATATGCTTTGGATGTGGGCTGATGGCTGACTTCCATCCCTTTGGAGATTAATTTATCAACACTCATTGGTGGATCCAAGTATGCGTGCATCTCAATTTCCAGGGAAATTGGATAATTTACAGAGTCCAAACCCAGCTAGAGGTATTCCAAGTAAATTCATCTCCATTGGTTCTAAAACTTATGATGCTTTCTATTAATGTAGCCTCCATTGCCCAAAACATTTAATCTTGATGGATTTTAATGTTGCATTTCAACAGTAATGACTGTACCAACATCCAAGCAAACTTGATTGCATCACCTTCCATCCACCATGCAGTTGCCAATCATGGATCCATAAAGACTCTTGAAGAGTTATACCATTCAACAGACTGCTGCTATCAGACACCACTGCCAAGCTCAGGCAGAAACGTGAATGGAGGTCTGCACTTTAGTATTATTAGGATGAAGACTTGAGGCACTGTCATAAGAAACAGATACATTTAGGGCAGTTCAGATATGCTGGGTTTAGATGCAAATAGTGCAGACATAGTAACAAGAAATCTGCAACAGTCCCGAGACATAATGAAGGTTAGTGGTGACTATTTTTTCTATATGTATATTGTATTATCTTTTATTTTATTACTCCGTAAAAAGGTCTACTTCCATCCAAGAATTAACAAATATTCATTCAGGAGTGTTTCAGTTTTATAGTTTAAAATATAAAATGGTACCTTTATTCTTTAAATAAATTGTGCAATTAACTGTTTCTTCTATATAAAAAAAAAACACAACAAATTACACTTTTCAACAGATAATATCAAAAGTTTCATCATTATTCTTGACCTTAGAATTTAGTATGAATGTTTCCACAAAATATTGCTCTTATTGACCAGATATTTCTTTGTTTTCTTGGGTATTTTCACAAACTACAAAGCTCCTCAAGATTATCATTTCTAGCTGCTTGTATTTTTGAAATAATAGATTAGAAAAAATGTGGTTAGTCAACAGTACCCACCACCAATGGTTAGGTTACTTTTATCTGACTGAAAGTTGGTATTTGACCATTATCCTTATTCTGCAGTCTAAAGTTCAGAGCAGAATTTTATTTTTGCAGTGGTAGAACATGAAAAAAGAATCCACAGCTTTACAGTTTGGCATGTTAGCTACTAGCCACACTCAGTTCGGTGTTTAAAAAGTTATTTCTCTTCACCTGTGATTATGAGAGAGTATTTGATTAAAATACTAATATCCTTTTCCAGATAAATTAAAAACTAATGAAAATTTTCACTATTGTAGTTTGTGGCTGAGTGTTTCACCAAATGTCCATATCTTTGAGATAACATGAAATTACTTGTCAAAGTAATGCATGAAATTAAACCAATCAGCAGTGACTATGATTCTGTTATGATGTTTTATGGGCTGCTTTTAATTAAGCTCACTGTATGAAAAGCGGTTTCCATGATGAAAAATTATTATATTGTGTTGTAAGCTCTATTTTCAATGTTTTAATTTAGATGCTTTCTAGAAGACGAAGGCCATTAAGACCTCGAAAGGTGAAAATCGAGAAGCTTCTTGTGATGTATAAAAATAAGGAGCGAGATGTAATTGTAATTCAGTTCAATATTAAAAAGGTTATTTTGTTGGAAGTGAGTGTTTTCTAGTTTATTCTTTTACTCACTTATTTGATGAGTCCGTATGTTTCTTTATCTAAGCTGAGCAACTTAGGTATACATACAATTAATTTTGGATTATGGCTTTGTTTTGAATTTTGCACTAGTTATCACCCCCCACTGTAAACTCTTGGGCAACTCTTTCAAAAATGAATAATGGAATTGATCGTCACATTTTAATGACCCCACGGCTGAAAGGGCGAGCATGTTTGGTGTGACGGAGATTTGGACTCAAGCCCTTTGGATCATGAGTCGAGTGCCTAAACCACCTGGCCTGATTAATTTTGGAATTTTTGTCGAAATGTTGTATTTGAAGTTAATGTTGGAAACCTAATTAAATTATACCATAGGAAATCATTATTGAAAGAACAAATCAAGTTGTCAACATTATGGGGACCAGACCTGGCATTATGTTTATCAAGTTATCCAAACAAACCTGCTACTGATAGAACACGTTCTAATATTGGTGTCAGGAGGTAGGTTATCCCCACTAATGTTACGCCATTCGTGACAGCAGAATCCTCCCAGAATTACAGTCATGCCACTATAACATCCAGTTTCAGGATTTAGTTGGCCAGTTCAACAAATCAAGAATCCACTGAGCTACAGTTGGAAGCATTAGACACATTCTAATACTGGTGCCAGAAGTTGAGTATGTTGGTTAACTTTGACTAAACATCAATTTCAAGATGACCACTCCATTGGAAAGCTAGACCTAAACTTTAATTATTAGAGATGATGTAAAGAAGAAAGAGTTAGAAAATTAAATGATCAAAAAGAAAGCAGTAAAGAATTAATAGAACAAGATGGAAACTTAAAGAATAACAAAAATAAAGCAACTCGGAACAAAGACAAGAACTACAAAGCTATCAAAGATTTTCACAGGGATTGCAAGTTTTAAAAAGTGCAGTTATACATCAACAAAGAACTGAAAGATTGAAATGACAGAATTAAAGTACAAAAAAGGCTGCAGTGGCAAGATTAAAGTAAAAAAATCAACGACAGACTGAAACACCTTTTTCTATATGGATGACGAGAAACTACTCCATCGACATTCATGACTGCAGATCCTTCTGGGATCACCTAAGCCATGCCACAACCAAATCCAGTTCCAGAATGTATCTGGCTAGTTCAACAACATTAACAAATCAAGAAACCAATGGGCTATGACTGAAAGCTACCATGGGAGACATTTTAGGTTTAGTTAAGAATAACTTTTGGAGTGGACAGGTGGAACAGTAAAAACCAGACTATTCATCTTGCTGTACATTTAAAAGGGTCAGCTGTGGTCACATTTAGTAACTTGCTCAGAGCCACAACAACTATCAACAGCTGCCTTATCCAACAAGTTTGAAATGTCCAAACCATAGATCCAGGAAGAGGTAAAACGAGAGAGGGAGGGGGAAAAGAGACCTTTGTTACCTAACTATCTTACCTCTATGATCCATGTGAAATGAATTTGTTGGCATGTAACCAATTTACAGATTCCATAACAGATAGGTATGTAAGAATTAATTTGAAGCAAATTGACCATCTTCAGTGCTAAAACACAGTTTTTGTGTTTTGAATAATTTCTTATTGTTTGTATTTTTGTCCAGTCTCTATTTCTCATAAAGTTAGACATAAAAAATTTTAAATTAGCTTGGCATAAATATCTTGTCAAATCCACTGTTACCTTGCAGCCCCATTATTTTGCTATCAGGAGAAACTGGTTTTATCTGTGAACACCACAATGTCAATTCCAATATTTACATAACAGTGCCAGCATTTTACTAAAACCATTTTACTGCCACTTTTTGACTATCTTACTACCTGAATTTTAGTAAATAGGTATGAATTCAGTCATGGAAAGGTTAACACTATTTATAATTTATAACATCTTCTTACAAGTCGTATGCTACTTTGTTTTCGAATGCACATTTTCATTTATTGGAATTTTAATTATTCATTCTTTCTCATCACCTAACTTTCATTACAGTTACTACCATGTGCTTAAAAGATACTGACCCCTAAAAGACAGGGAATGCTGCCTGTTCACACTTTCTTATTCATCAGAACTGTAAAATTTTGTAAAGAGGATGGAAAATATCAAAATATAACATGAATCCAGAAAACTTGTTACTTCACATTTTTCTCGATGTTCTCTAGTGGTTCTAAATTTTGTAAATGCATGATTAATTTTCTAATAAGTCCAGAAAAGAAGTAGATTAAAATAAAGCAAACTGTATTTCTGTGTGTTTTATTTTAGGTTTTTTTTTTACTTTCCATCAAAAATTTAGTATTTCTATGAATTATTTATTAAGATAATTAAGACAATGTATCTAAGTAATCTTGCTAGAAGAAACACCCTTAACATTAACCACATGGAACTAGACATCTCCTGTTAGCAAAATGGATATCCCAAAGCTTCTCCATCTCCCAAAATATACACTACGACATTCATGAATTGTGTAAAATCTCATAAATTTATGGCACATATAATTCACTTTGATATTTAAGAATCAAGCTAGTTAAATCTTAAGTTGATTTTCATTTTTACCTATTTCTTAAAGTAACTAGACTGATTGCTCTTCACTTGAAAATATGACCTCATCTACTGACTTTATTCTGTTCATGATTTCATTCTACTGATCTAAATCTTTGCACTGCCTCAGAATTTTTCATTAACTCTTGGTATGTATTTGATCTTGTTTGAATAGTTTGCAACAGTTAAAACTCTTACAACAATTTTTACAGTTTTTTGGGTCTAATGAGTCTTCTGCACTTTTACAATAAGACATTAGAATTGTTCTTTATGTGTGTGCGATGTAAAAACTGCTTTGCAAGGTATATAATTTCAAAGATACTTGTACTTGTGTAGGATATAATGTACTATCTTTTTCAAACTAATCTTTTTTGTGATGTGGCAAGCTTAGAATCTAACTTACTGAACAAGTTAGTTTGACAAGATAGACTTCAAGAAAATTCAGTGCATCTTAAACATTTTACTGATCTTCATAAATTCATATCTCACAATTCTGAGCAGTTGTTGGATTGCTTCTTGGAGTTTAAATTCTACATTTACAAGGTCATATAATTTTGCAGTACAAAAGTTTATTTGGGTAAAGTCAATTTCTTTTATTCTTTAAACAAATTTGTGAACTACTACCAGATAATATACTAATGAACAGAATGCAGAATCCTACATTACAATAAAGAATTCTTAAACACTGAACAGGTTACTTTATTTCATTTTACAATATTTTTTGTATTAATAATGGTTTGTTTCAGTACTTTTAATTATTATGACACATAAAATGGTATACACAATCACCTTTGCACAATTTTTCCAACCAATTTCAATTATAAACAATACATCACCCAACTTCCAACATTTCTATTTTTAATTATACACTTTTAGTTAGTCCTGTATGTTTATTTTTAACATATAATTGGTTTCTTCTAAAGCTTTGCATATAACATAGTCAGTTGTTTCATTTTAACTTTATTTAAAATATTCTAATTTGTTTTCCTTTCTTCATCAAAAGTCTATAACAAATATACTTGATATCCAGATTATGTTACTGATACAAGAATATTAAGTGTGCTAACCTGTAGTAAATGGAAACCTTTTCAGCACCTAGAAAAACACTAAAAGAAGATACAACTTTGTGGACAATTTTGGGGATGTACTGACATATTCCACAAGCCAGCCCTCAGTGTTTACAAATATTTGATTCATCCTCAAATTATTTTTTTGTCAGCTTTCTGTTAATATAATCCACTCCAGATCTGTGACAACTATATGTATCTGTGGTATGTTGCTGGTTCAAATGTCTGATTGAAGGTGCAGGCACAAAAAGGTCAAGATCCACTTATCAGCCGATCATTTATATGAAAACCTATATTTTAAGACATTCCTTTTGTTCTAATAATGTAAAAATTCTTATTAAAATACATTTTATTTAAAGTATTGTAAAGAACTACCCTCCAGTATTTCAAAATTATTACATATGACCTCAGTTATCACTTTATTCTATCATATCTCAATAAAATTTTGAGCTTGTCATGATTACATGCAATATAAAATTGATACATCAACATTAGTGATATGAATCCTTTTAAGAATACTTGAGAACTTATTATAACCAATAATTATTTATATTTTATAGTATTTGAAAGAAACAGTATTATATAAAATCCTGAATTACTGAAACTTCTTGAACAAATGAAGTTTAACAAGAAAGGTGTGGAAACAAACTTCACTGCAGAATCAAACATTTGTCTGATCTTCATAGCTTCATTTAATACACTTCATCTCAAAATCCTGTAAAATTTATTACTTTTGAGCAGTTGTTAAATTGCTCCTTAGAGCAAAAGTTCATTAAGTAAAAATCAAAGGTTTTCATACAAGTTAAAACATAAATCATCTTTTCACAGATATTGTATACATCAATTTAATGTTTATTATAAAAAAGTCATTTGTTAAGCAACTAAAAATGTGTAGCTAAGTGTAAGGTTAATAATAAATATTAAAAGCTGTAGTTGCATGTTTAATGGGATAGTTTCAAACCTGTAGGCTCTTTGAAAGCATCCAAAGAACTCCCTTATTCAAGAAAAGTTGCATATAACTCTCTAACAGTGTTTGTTGCTTCTCAGAATGTAAAAATATTTTTACTTTTGGGGTTGAGGGAGGAAGAATGCATGTTTTCATGTATTAAAATGCTACTGAGCATTATATTTTACAAACAACAAAAAAGTGGGTATTTTTTTCACTTTACTTTTCAAGAGAAACATCAAACAAATGACAGTTGTAGTAATACCACATGATATAAAATTGCTTTCAATTAGAGGAATATGGGAAGCTTAAGTAAAAAAATAAAACTTTACAATGACTGTAATTTTCATGAGTGATTACCTTCTATTGTTTAAGTAAATAAAATACACAACCCTAAAACACTCATGTCTTTGGATATACACAAATATTTTTATATGAGATGAATATTAACACACTCAGTGTAACCGTGTTCAATGTCAATCCTTCATGACAATTACCTGGCACAATTAATCATTAATATATATATGTTTTGCTTCCTGTATCAGCCATATGAAAATGCCCAGAAAGATGGATGAGATGCTCATCTACACGCCCACACATCCTGTAAATACCTATGTTCCTCTTGCATTGTTTTGATGTATTCCTTAGCATCAGCTTCAGAACAACCTTAAAAAAAAGTGTCATAAAAATCACCTGACATTTTAAAGCTAAAATAAGAAATGTACTATAGCACTTTTACAGATGAAAGTTTAGTGAAAATTAAGTTTATATTATTAAGATGAAACATCTGATATTTATACATTAACTGTTGAAAAATTAATATTTCCTTGTACTGAAAATGTATTTTTAAAAGGTGCTTCTTTCCTCTCACATACGAGACTTGATCATTGACTGTCCTTCTAAGCACTGTTACAAGACTTCTAGTATTAAGTACACAGATCTTTATACCCCACCAATTTCACGCCATTTCTTAATGTGTCCATACTCCACGACTATTCTCCACTTATAGAACTGTGCAACCTATAATGGCACAACTAGCTCCCTCTGCTGTTCCTGTACAATCCTCACTTTTGAAAATTGGTAGGGGGCATTGAGAAGAGGAAGTATCTATCAGAAATACATTTTCAGTTTGAGAAAATGTTAACTTCTAAAACGATCTTATACAAAGCTAGAACCCAACATTGCAATGGTGGAGGGCCACTTTAGATGTACAATGAACAATCCAAGATGAAAGCAATTGCCTACAATGAATAGGTTTACTTGGTTCTGAAAATGAAACACTTAGAGGGATTGCACTATTTCTGAAAGAGGTGTGTTCTTCACTCAGGAATTAGGAAAGAAACATAAAGTTGGTGGAAAAGTTAATGCTTGCAAAACTGTAATCAGCATTAATAATGTGCAAGCTGTATCAACATATGATGAGATAAAATAAATTGGAATAATGACAGATGGCCAGAGAACATGCAACATGTTATCAATATCTGACAATTTCAACTATAAGTAAAAAGAGCACCATATGTCAAGCAACTGGAATGAAAAAAAGAAGTGAGCAAATGGTTGTAACTGAAACACACCCAAAAAACCATAGTGGGAGAGGGACATGACAGGGTAGAGACATCCTGTAACTGGAAGTATGAGAAAGGCAAGCAGCATTTGCCTAACTGTAGGAATAGAGTTCATGGGCCCTGTTGCAGATTTTACAAGGCAGACAAAATCTCTAAGCCCAGCTGTAGAAGCAGAAAAGAATGTTCTGTAACAAGCTTTAAAGAGAAGAGAGGCATATGCTGCACTCAGCTGCAGGATTAGTGCATTGTCATCTTGAACCTGGAATTATGAGGAGAATACCAAGGAGGTAGCTGCCACAAATAATATATTATTACTGGTTTATTGAGTGCAGTCTACCCATTCAGAAAACATCTGAGAGTTATGCCAGCATGGAACCAGCTTTGCCCTCTTCTCCTGAGTGGATAAATGGGCATAAATATAGTAACACTCAAAAGGAAGCTTCCATGGTCTACCCTCCCAGTTGGCAACTGAGATTGGTAGGGACTCCCATGGTCCACTCAAAGAAAACAAAATATAAAAAAATTGAGAAGGCAGTGGGGAGTCTGGAGGAACGTTACACAGGAAATAATGCAGTCAGTGTCTGTTTCCTTAATTTTGAAAAGCAGACTGAACCTGACTGAGGAATCACAGGATCAACATGGATGAGCAGAAGTCCTCTTCTGCTTTACTCATATAGTACTAAATATAATGTGTAAATATACAGACATACACCACCAAGAAAGAACCAGCAGTCTTACAGAAACACCCATTCTGAACAGTGTGTATTATATAATTACCACTTTTAGTACAGGTTTAGGACAAGGCACAACTGACCAGGCAACCCACACTATTATGTGGGATTCATAAATAAGCTTAGGGAAGCTGAAAACATAAAAGAAAGGAAGTAAGCAGATTTACCCAGTTAAAGGTGAACAGATGTGTTCAGTGCTGCCATACAAGGAAAACAATAATCACTAGAGGAAGGCACAGCCAGACCTAGCAGATAATGAGAGATGAATGAAAGGGGGTAGTTCATATTCCAGTCAAACGATCTCCTTCAAAGAATGATGAAGGCGAGAAGACATAGTAATGAGATGTATATTATGCAAAGAGGTGTTTGGGAGATGACAATCTTCCATGCACAAATCTGAATAAGCCAGCCACACGTAATCAACACAAACCTTACACTAAAAACTAAAGGGTTTCAAAGAATAGTGGAATCAGAAAAAGTTGAACCTCTGTCCTGGGAAGTTGTGCCATGTGCACTGTTAGCTGTTGCAGTAATAGCATTGTCAACCACAAACAAACCCTCAAATTCATACTAAAATACACGAGAATTCAGGAATGAGAAAATTTCAAATGAAAATAAATGAAATCAAACAAAAATGAGAAATTGAAGAAACTGTTTGGAAATGGCAACAAAGCACAATCAACAACTGTAGTCACATTTGAAAAAATTAAACCCATAATATTTATCACATCCATTGAGAAAGTGAGGATTGAGTGACAATAGCAAAGGAAGATAGTTGCACTATTATAGGTGGAGAGTAGTCACGATACATGTTCACAAATGGCACAAAACTGAGAATATTAAGACTGGTATGCTGATTGCTAAAATTATTTTAGATATGCTTAGAAAGCAGTCAATGATTGAGATAGTTGTGTGTGAGACAGGTATTATCATTAAGGAAAAAAAACACTTTTTGATCACAGTATGAAACTACACCAGAGAACTGAAACATAAAATGACAATTGAGCAATTTTAAAATTCTTGCTGTAAGACAAATCTCTTTATACATTCACTGCAACTCTCATGTATACAGATTAGATGTTTTTATTAAGTATGCTACAGCTGTATTGTATCTGAAACTTCATTTTTAAATTTTGTGTGTGTACTGGTAAGGAGCATTTATGTGTGTGAAGGCACTCTCCTCTTACTAAAGCATTGTTACTAGACAATGGGTCAATCAGTTTTTGTCTTTTCTCATTGGTACCTCTCACAACAACAATGAAATCCCATAAACAGCACAGTTGCAATGTACTGAAAAAATTAGTCCAACCCATATATGTAACAGCCACAATGAATGAGTTAATTTACAATATTTTACTATATATACATTATAATTTTAGTTTTAACAACTATATATAGTCACATACCTTTAGCCATTTGGTAACATAAGATAAAGGTTTCATATACATTCTTTGTCATATGTTTAGCATCTCCACAAACATAAACTACAGCTTTCTCTTCAAGCAACTGGACAATGCTTGAGGCATTTGCTTTGATATTGTCTTGGACATAACGAGGCTTAAAATTTTCAACCTCACCACTTTCAGTTTCGTCACGAGAAAAAGATATTAAAAGCCTAGTCAAAGCATTACTGGCTTGTAAGTGTTCCAGTTCTTCCCTAATATAAATTATGCAAAAAAACCCCAAAAAAACACTGAAATGCACCAAATCAGTAATAAATGATATTCTGTGTTAGTTAAAACTGCAATAAAACATACATTAATGCTTTATAAGTAACAGTTTTTTGTTTTCTAAATGTTCATCAGCTATACATTGGACATGATGAAAAATGTATTGTTTAAAAGCCACTTTTATATAAAACAGATTGTCTTATCTCTTAATGAAAAAAGTTATACCATCAAAAGTTCAATGAAATGAGATCTGCAACTTACACAAAAAAGTTTGCAGTTACTTGAAAACAACAAAAACATGCAAAAAAGTAAAAACTATGTAACAAAATTATTTTACTAATCCTCAAGATGTCTATGAACGTACATCTTGGACATAACGAAAAGAAAAACTTGTAGCTCTCCAATAGTGAGTATTGAAAAAATAATTTTGAATATCCACTCAAATTAATCTGTAAACATCTAGAATATTAAAACAATCAGAATAAAATATTGTTAATGTTGAAGGTTCCCAACTGATGAAACAATACATTATAATCTTTATAAGCAGAAATATAAGAAAATATATTCAATTAACTATACTGACTGATAGGTTGGATTTATGGTTTTTCTGTGTAAAAAGGTTAATAGTAATTAGACTACTTAAACATTCTTGAAATATTCAGAATATTACAAAAATAGTAAAACAATTTCTGTAAGAAAAAAAAGAAACTTTTTTTGAAAATAGAGTCAGACTTTTCTAAACCTTTCAACACAGAACATGTTTTCCTCTGAAAGATTAGTCAGAAGTAAAACAACTGAAAATTAATTACCATATGAATTCATAATTTTATTAAAGATTACTTATTATACTTATAAAGTAATATATGCAAGACTCCTTTTAGAATGCAGTCTTTTATTTAAAGAAATGGTAACCAACTCTTAACTTTCTTGTTAATATATATATACTACACATGCAATATCTCATTATGGGTTTCATAAAGATCACTAAATTTAAAAAATAAAAAAAATCACATATGGAAATAATAAAGAACTTGCAACTTATTTTTGCACAAAATGTAAGATATCTTAATCTGATATTTAACAGAAATGTAGTCCACGTCCATGAAAACAATCAAAGTAATTAGTTTCTTAAAATGATTAAGAGTTGGAGAAAAGTTGATGAAGATTTTAAATACATCATGATATTGTTGAAATAATTAGCTCTTCATGAAAACATTCATTGAATGCTTTTGGACACACATAACTAGGTATTCTTTTCAAATTTGGATCAAAACAAATTCACAATGTTATATGTGTATTTCACAAAAATAAATTACACTTAACTTTTAATACAGTAATTTAAGTTCAATTGTATTTTGTTAGAGTAACATTTAGAGTCACTGCTTGATAAATTTGTCTTTGTATACTGATTATTGTTCTATTAATGAAGTATGCTCATTAAATTCAATATAATAGATTTTGATGAAAAAAATTATGTTCTCTTGTAATAAATTTAAGTGCATCACATAGCAGCAGCAAGAATGTCTCTCATTGCAAAAGGTAAGAAAACAACAAAATGTACACAGACCATCAAGTAACCAGTTTCCTACAATTATACAATCTCTGTGACATCATGTGCAAATAATCCTAATACATAAATACAAATATAATGTGATAAAAACTACCAGATATGTACAGACATAGATGAATAAATGTATCCTGGAAATTAACTACATCTTAATGAGGTCACATGTATCATGAGGGTGGTAAAAATGAGTGAGAAATTGTAAACTTATTTGAATTACTGAAGAGGATAAAAATGCAGAAATTATATTCATAGTATGGTCTACAGAGTAGCTAGACAGATGATATTATATATTCAAGGCAATATCATTTGTTAACAGCAATAAGAAACACAGATGGTATCATGCCATTAAACATTTCACCTCCTGATTCTATGATGAAAATAATGTTCTTGTTATGGTGTGGTTTGACATTTGAACTGTCAGTGGTATGGAAAGGGACAGACACTTGTATGCTTCCACCTGGGTATACAATGATCAGTTTGCCAAATAAAGCACTGTTTTTGTGCAAAATATGGCTACCGCTCATTCAGCCCGAGTAACAAAATGGTGGCTTGAAAGTTGTGGCATTACCACTTTCCTGTAACTACATCAATCACTTGATACGAACCCTAATGAGCAATGGACCTGCTATTTTATTTATCCTTTAATAAGATAGTATGCAATTTTAAGGTAAAAAGTATTATTGAAAATCAGTTTACTTATTGTAAAAGAAAAGTACATATGTAATGGTTACACCATACTTTGTTACTAAAGTATAAAATAGTTGATTTGCATTACAAGTGCCAGGACCAACATTATTAGATGTTTATTAAACCATTTTTATAAATGTACAGACATATGCCAAAAATATTAAAGTATTCTTAGTAATACCAATGAATGTGAAAAATGACTAAAAACTTTGAAGCTAAGCAATTTTACATTATATAGACTTGCACTTGAATGAGTAATTAACAGAAATAAAAAATCGTGAAATCTGAAATCATTAAAGAAAAAATTTATAAGCATAAAAAAAAAATCTTGTAGCAGCTCTCTATCAAAATACAATGAATTATAACAAATCAATAAATCAAAATGTATTAAACAAGTTGAAATATATCAGACTGAGCAAAATGAAAAAAATATTAAAAGTACCTGTAAAGGAAATCTTTATTCTTGTGTCTGCAACCAAAAAAAAGCCATGTTTCTCCAAATTTTACATGAGAAGGAGAATTCCTCTTTTGTTGCTCTCTAAAATTAAATAAAAACATAGAAACAAAATATTCAAAATTCACTACTTGTATATGCATATTGATTATAATCATGTTATATATCCAGTAATTCCTGTCAAATTATACATCTGTGCTTTATAACATAGTTTGCATTTGATTTTATTAATATGATTATTTTGCTAGCAAAAATAAATTATCATTTGATTTATACAACAGCCAAATGTACTTTTGATTTTCAATGAAAATGATAACATTTTAAAATATCATTAAATGTTAAAATCTCCATTCTGCCCATAAAGCAGAAAAGTTATTTACCGTACACATACTTTTAATCGTGTTGTGTCCATTAAATTTCAATGAAAACAAAACACTCAAACTGCCCAAAAAATAAGGAAACAAATTTTGACTTGAAACAGACAAATTTAAGACTTATGCTTTGAGTATAACTACTGTATACTATCAAAAATTGTGTGTGAAGCATCAGGTAATTTTGGCAGTAGATTTACAGTAGAGGCCACAATTTTCCCATTTTGCTTTCCTATTCCTATTGCAGAGAACTTTATTTTTCTCCATTCTCAGGGTGCAGAAATGATACGAATACATCACAAGCAAATGCAATGCACTGACACCACATGTGATTAATAATAATATTTCTATTTATAAAATAGTAGAGCTAATGTTACAAAAAACAAACAAACAAACAAACAAACAAAACTTTCAGACTAAACAGGTAAATCTAGAAACATCATAATGATTACTTGAAACTCACTGCAACAAAGAATGTGAATACTTTGGAACCAAACCAAATGTTTACTTTTATTATTTAAATAGAAATATGTGAACCTTCTTGTGGTATATAAATAATTATCAATCTATGAAGGAGATTACATGATTAAAACTTTTAGCATATAATTTGTTGTAAATATATATCTAATACAATCTTTTTGAAGCATCAGCTTTATTTTTTAAAAAGGTGAAAGAGAAAAATCACTACTATTTGGTACAATAGTAAATAAATTTTCAATGATTTCAGCCTGTACTCACAGAACAAATTAAAAATATATTAATATCATTTCACTGAAGGAAGTTACAATATCAGTGGCATATAACGTACACTTAACTACTTTCAAAGATAATGTTTCTCAGTTTTGAATTACTATTTCCTCATACCTTCAACTTTGTTTTTTACTTTTCAAAAACGATGTTTAGACCATCACTCAAGAAAAAATATATACACACACCATGAAACTAATGCATTTGCATCATCACATGCTCTTCGTATCATATTATCTTTCAACAGAAATGTATTTAATGTATTATTTAACCATTTTTAACAGTGCTATTGGCCAAGTAAAATATATTACATTTTACCTAGAAACTAATACTTGTGTCATAGATATTTTGGAAATCTAACAGTGGAAATTCATATTATTACACAGGCCTCTAAACTTACACCATTGCTTTGATGAGTGGTGACCAGTGCTGACTGCACAAATTTAGTTGATTGTGAAAACAATTTAATTATTGCAATACAAGTGAATTAATTCACTAATAATTTAGAGAAGAATATTTCTAAATACTAATATTATACAGCTGATACTAGTTCATTATGTGTTAATTCAAATTGAAATAATTTTATCGTGCTGTGTTCTTGTGGCAACAAATAGTAAATATAAATATGATACAAGTTTATCCTAAAAATGAATTCATTTTATTTGTACTTAGTTTCTTTTAATATTGCTGAAATTAAAGGCTAATTTAAATAAGACAAATATTTTAAGTCTGTGGTTTTGTCTGCTAGATAAATAGGAAGTTAGTTTTTCTTTTTCTATCTGCAACTTCCAAATGATGAACCTCCATTGTATTCCCTGAATCCTCTAAAGTTTCCCTGTTGAAAGTGCATCTATTTTTCTGATGAATTAGATATCTGATCTCCTATTTCTGCTTTTAAGTTTTATTCTCTAATTTGCCATTATGTTTGCTAAATATTATAGTTACACTTTAAAGCTTTCAGGTTTTTATAACTATAAACTTCCATAGGCATCTGTAGTAAATTACAAGAGTAACATTTCAAATTGTGTAAGCTTTCACAAATAAAATTAGTCAAACAGTTTAATGTAAAAAATTGATCAAAAACTCAAGCCTGTTACTTTAGAAGTTAGATAATGATCAGTTTCAACTGTCTAAGGTGACTTATTGGTCAGATACATGTGAATACCAAGAAACCTTAATTAAATTCGACAGGTTAACCTTAGCAAAGAAATCATGATAAGGTTTCTATTGTAGGGGATGGTTACAATACATTTCTTAAAGTAATAAAAAAAACAGATACTGAATAAATGAGATCATTACTAAATAGGTTTATTCATCAATTGCAACTTATAATGCACAGAACATAACCATTAAAAATTCCCAAGGTCTCTGTTTAATTATAAAAAGACTGACTACTGATTTTTAAAGCAAATCTGACAACAGTAAAATGAGTAGGCATTCATGTACAAATAAAATAAATAAGTGGTTTTCATTATCAATAGGGGGCATAAATATTTACAGAGTAATATAATTGGTTTGGTCTTGGTTTCAATTTTTGCAAAACTACACAAGGTCTAGATGCATTAGCTATTCCTAATTTAGTACTAAAAGACTAAAGACAAGACAGCTAGTCATCACTCAGATTCTTGGGCTTCTCTTTTACTAATGACTAGTGGGATTGACTGTTACATTATAATGACCCCATGGATGAAAGAACGAACATGTGTGGTAGGGCAGGGATTCAAACCCATGACCTTGAGATTTTGAGTCAAGTACCCTAACCACCTAGCCATACCTGGCTTACTTATGTAAATATTGTATTTAAGTTTATTTTCAAAGATCATAGGAACAAAGCCACTAGATATTAAAATGTAATTGATTTAGAGGAGAATACAACAATAAATGAATATCAGATTTGTCAACTTTGGAAAACTTGAAGGCAAACAATAACTCAATCTTAAGAACATGATACATGAAAAAACATGATACATGAAAAAATGCAGGACAGGTGGGATTTATATCATTCACTGACTTTAAAGTTAAGAGTTAGATGCATACTATAGTTCCATGTTGTTAGTTACTCTTGAGACCATATCTTCTATTATATCACTATCATTACTATATTCATTATAATTAGAGCTGAGATTCCGTGTAAAAAAACTGAACTTACGGTCAGCATATAACAAACATTATCTTCTCTTAGGCCAAAGATTTGCAAATTTAATTGCAATAAAAATATTTGGTTACAGATTATGTATCATAAACAATGTAGTTGAAGTAAACACTAGTGTCAAGGCTCAATAGTGGCTAAGGGGTGTCTACAGACTAACACTACTAAAAACCAGATTTCAATACCTATGGTGGGCAGAGCACAGATAGCCCTTTGTGCTTAATAATAAATAATAAGATGACAAGAAACCCACTTGAAATAAAAATGCATCTCAGAATGGCTGGTATGGGTATTAACACTTTTATTGATAAGCAGAGAACAATGTTTCGACATTCCTAGGTCACCTTCAGGTTAACAAAAAAAAAGGTTAGTTAGATTATCCTAACAGTATTGACAATCCAAATATTTTTTAAAGTGCTGTGATGTTTTTTTTGTTAATCTGAAGATAACCTTGGAAGGTCAAAACAATGTTTTCTGCTTATCAATAAAAGTGTTAATACCCATGCCAGCCATTCTGAGATGCAAACTATTCCCCTATTTTACAGCCTTCTACTCAATAATTTCAATTTTCATAAGAATTACATGCAAAAAGTGTTTATTTTACCTCTGAACTAAACCTCAAAATAAATAAACCAAAGGTTTTGACTATTCTTCACTAGTACCACAAACTATACAACCTAAGAGTGGTAACAAGCCAACTTTTCCCAATATTGCATAACACAATACAAAACTTCCACTCACTTCAACTGAGTTTAAATTTTAAAACACCTTCTTACCTGTGCTGTAAAAATCCAATAAATGGTGCCACACCTGTTCCAGGTCCCACCATGATTAGAGGAACAGTGATGTCATTAGGTAAGTGGAAACGAGTGTTGTGTCTGTGATAAATCTTAACCTGAAATTCATTTATAAAATTATTATTCATGTTCTAAAAGCAACAGAAAAATTGTGTCAAGTTTTATGCAAATTGATTTAGTGGTTTATTCAAACAAAGGACTGGATCCAATGAAAAGAAACAGTCCCTATCCATTGGAAATTCATTATTACCTCAGTGTTTCACCTTATTGCTTCAAAGGACAGACACCCTGTAGGTGTAAGTAAAAGCAGCTTTTACAATTATACATGTACACCATTGATTGTAAATCATAATCAAAATGTTATAAAAGCAAAACTTGGGTGTCCTTTTAATGGAAGGATTTTTTGAAACTTCTTTAGCAACTGTTAAAACTTTGCTAAAAACAACTTTTGGCATATGGTGATAAACAAGGTATCACTTTAATTCTTAAAAAAAATAATTTTTTTTACTCATAAAATGGTATAATAAAAATATAACAAAAATTACCCATTTAGAAGATTCCAAAACCATTGACTTCAAAGATTCTTCAAGAGATGAGAATGGTTGATTTGAAAAGCCTTGTACATGTGACGAGATTCTCTGTAAATATCCTGTGCACACTCCTTGACGAGCTTGCCATCTTCCACCTTCTTTAGAAAATTGTACAACATTAAAAGCTATGGTGAACTGAGCAGGACACAACAGTGGGGAGCTAGTATGAAATAAAAAGAAACATAATATTTTTCTACATTTTTTCTGTAAGAGAAACTAAACCAAAATATATTTCTCATACATTTCATTTTACTTGAGATAGTGCAAAATAACTTAAAAGCATTTATATAGAAAATTTATACTGTTAACCATTGTATTTTTGTTTTTCTTTTACATTTGTTTGTGAACAGTATATCAACAATGATGGTTTGTTTGTTTCTGAATTTCGTGAAAAGCTACATGAGGGCTATCTGTGCTAGCTGTCCCTAATTTAGCAGTGTGAGACTAGAGGGAAGGCAGCTAGTCATTACCAATCACTGCCAACTCTTGGGCTACTCTTTTACCAACAATTAGTGTGATTAACCATCATATTATTATGCCCCCATGGCTGAAAGAGCAAGCATGTTTGGTGCGATGGGGATTCGAACCGAGACCCTCAGATTAGGAGTTGATCGCCTCAACCACCTGGCCATGCCAGGCCTGAACAGTAATGGATCTTGAAGTTTAATAAAGTATAAAACAAAGGAAAATCAAAAACAAAAATTTTTGTTGACAGATAATTCATTTCACAATTTTTTGTGTACTGAACCTCTCAATTTGTTTATGTGGTTTATTTAAGGATCTAAATTGAAAAATTATTGTATCAATTTGGTGAAAGTTATTCTTAAATCTCCATTTGAATGAAAATCTTTAGTAAGTCAAAAACCATCTATTTCTAAATATGACAGAAAAGAGATGTTTACATACTATTAGTTACATAAAAGTAATTTTTTTCTGAGGGTGACAGTCCATGACCAAAACTTATTATCTTTCAAACTATGTCAATTCAGAGGTGTATTCCTGCAGATAAAAAGTTATATTAATTCCCATAGATTATTACCCTAATAATATTGACAATCCAAAGGCCTCTTAACAGAAGCATTTTAAAGTGCCATGATGTATTTATTGCGAAAACTGTGTATACGTAATTGCACACTCTCCATAACAAATAACTAAGGAAATTGAAAATGAAAACTCAATTTTTTTTAGACTAGAACAGTACATGTGGCTAGCATAAATGAGTAAAAAGACTGATGATATATAACACAACAGTTCACATTATTTAAACTTGTACAATTCTTTAATCCAACAACTGTGGGCTAAAATCAACATTCTTCAACATACATATTGTAAATTATACAGATAGCAAAAATGCAGTAGCTGAAAGAAACTGGAGAGCAAGTATCTCAAAAAGCTTTAAAGAAAAGAATAGTTACTAAAGTTTCTGTTTTTCAGAACAAGCATAAAATATTAGTTGCACATTTTGGTTTAAAATTTCTGTCTACAGATAAACAACTATAATTGTGTGAAGCTGAACTTTGTTCAACTGAAGATAAAGTTTCTGGGGCAAAATAGTTCATGGAAAAAGTCATTAAAGTAATACACTACTGGTTACTATTCACATTTTTAAAATAATTACTACACTAACTGCTGACAACTTAAAAGATTAGTTATAAAAACTTTAAATTCTTTTAGAACTGAAAACACTAAGTTCAAATGCCTCAATTACACATGAAAAACAACAACTATGGAATATATATACATTTCTAAACTCTGTAACCAACAAGCAGATAATTTTTACTGAAATATCAGATGTGTAATGTTTTCTGTTTCAGTTTACCATAGTCAAATCAATTTACTCATTTCAAGTTGTAACTATTCTCAAAATATAAAATAAAACTGCTGAAAATCTACAAGTATTTAGATCATATTGTACTCCACCTGTGTTTAACTGGAAAGGCAGTCAAAGTGTTTTCTTTCCCATGCTATTATTTTAATCCTTTAACAGTCTGCAAGTTTCAGTTACTTATACAAGTATCCATCATAATTATACTCTCTACTTAACACTTAAAACAAACTCTTACCTTGTGACAGAATAAAATCTGGGTTGGAGTCTTGGAAGATGCTCTAAAAATGAAAAAAACAATAAAGTATGTATGTATGTATATATATTATACTATCAAAAAAAGCAATACTTCTGAATACACTACTGCTTAGTTACCAAAAAGCACAACAAAATGTTACTACGTGGCTAGATGATACAACTAAAAACAAAGAGGGAAGAACAAAATACACCATAGTTTAGGAAAAACAATTATAAACAAATAGTCTCAAAGAAAAAATTAATACTTATATATCAAATGCATATGATTTGAATATCACATCAAAGCATCAAATGTTTCAGTTAAGCTTTTATCCCTACAAATACTGTTTGTGCCCACTGGCTTTCTAAAGACATTTTCTAAATTATTTATGTGCCAAATTGCTTATAGCTGTATTGGTTGTTTGCTACACAGAGTCACTAATAAGCACAACAGTCACACACCAAAAATGGAAACAAAAATATTGTAAACACTGCAGTTAATCTTACTATTTATTTTTTTTTGCACAGAAAACTGGAGATTTTACTCAATTTCTTTTTGGCTCAGTTCTTTTCACCTAATATTGTAACATGTAAAAACATAAAATTACTTGATAGGATGCAATATGTGGACCTTAACAGTAGTTAATAGTAGTTTATAAACTGTTACATTTTTAAACTTGTAACCCTTTTGTTTAATGATATCAAACACTGAGAGATAAAAGATAAAACAAAATATAATCTTTCATTTTCTTTACAGTCTGTGTTAAGCACAAAGTTTCATGTTATGATATCCATTACCCTCCCTGCAATGAGTATTGAAACCCAGGGTTTAAGTGACATAATCCCTCAGACTTTGGTGATCCACTGTGTGTGGGTGGGGGAGTATTACTCAAAAACATGTCTGTGGTTAATATATTATTGGGGGAAAACTAATTAATTCTTAATAAGAACATGCTAACAGTTCAGTTTTTAAGCAAATCTTACCAAGCACGATTTCAACACTTGGTTTACAGGATGGAAAAGCCATTAGTAAATCTAGAAGACAGAGTTCAGGCTCTCTAATATATTGCATGTAAAGTACATTACCCTCCCTGCTACATAACTCAAGCAAACGTAGTTTCTCTTTCTCATTAGAAGTGGCCTCAGCAAGGCTTCTTATGAATGCCTAGAAAGCAATTTAATATATCCAATCAGATTTATCTGTGTAAATAACGTTCTAATACACACTATTCATATAAATTAAACTAAGAAAAATAATAAAATTTAAGTCTACACAACTCTATTATATTCTTAAAATACCTTAAGTAATAGTTTTAATTTTCACCCAAATTAGTAAATAAATACCAAAACTAAAACAAGAAAAAAAAAGTTGCATTAACTATCCTTTACAACATGCTGATGTTCATTAAAAAATATGACTAAAGGCTGAAAAAATATTGATGTAAATGTAGTTTGGCTACACTGATATTAGTTGAAAACAGATATTCCCTCCTACTCTTCAATGTTTAATAAGCATTTTGTATTATCCCATCACAGTTGATAACCTGCTATAGCAGATGATTCTTTAGGCCTCTTTCTCATGTGATTAAAAAAGCTAATTTCTTATTCAGTTTTATGCTGTAAAGTTTTACATAAATGAAGTACCTCAGACTTTGCAGCTAACTGGAACATCAGCTTCTAAACTGTAGTCATATTGTTGAAGACTTTCTCCATGCGTGACTGAAGAAAGTATTAGGTTGAGGAACAATTCGTGAGCATTTTTAAATAATTTCATTCAAGCATTACATGCAAGACTATACAATACTTCAATGCCTGAACACATTACACCCAAAACATTTATTATGATACTTTATTTCATGTAATACCTAGGTATATAGTATGCATTGTTTTAAACGAAATTGCAAGAAATTAAATGCGAAAAGCAGATGGTGTCGAAAATGCTCGATTTTGTCCACTTGACATTTCATTTAATGAGCTGAAAATGAAAGCAAAAATTAAAGACATATGAAAATCAAACACACCATCTATTAGAGCAAAAAATTATCTACCAAATGACATGAAATATTTTGCGAAAGCGTTTCATTTATGAATATATTTTTTTAACTTGAAAAAAACGCTCACGAATTATTCCTCAACCGAATACAAGTGCTAATGAATGGTTCACTATCACTACTTCAGGGATCAGAGAATCTACATAACTTGTATTACTCAGTCAAAAGAAGAAGATTGAGTTAGTTATTTTCTCATTGTGATAGAAAACTAACCATGTGCCATGATATAAACTATGAGATTCTTTAATAGAATTTTGGTTTCTTGTCATTTTCTAATAAATCAAACATTTCCTAGAGTCTAAAATTTCCAATATAACAAACATCAACCAACCAAATATATAAAGTACACAAAATATTTATCTATAAATAGTGAAGACCAATAGCAGATTTATGATACAACTGAATGTTTAGGGTAATATATCATGTTCCTTCCTTAATAGGTTTACAAAAAAATATATGAATCACAACACACAAGTCAAAATATACACTGCACATGAAAAACTGACTACAGAACATTACCACGTTCTTATACCTGAATTTGAATAAAATAGACTTTATACGATGTTTGTATGTGTATGAATATACTGTTAAAATATTTACATGTTCTGCATACTACATCTCCAAATTCTAGGCAATTATAATGTCATCTTAACTGAAACCATGTATGAAATTAAGTTGCTAATAGTAACTTACCTTTTTAGGAACAGCTCTAATTTCACAACACATTGACAGAATAAATCTCAATGTTGATCTGTGAGGTAGGTGAGGTACTTTAGAAAGAGACTTACTTCCACTTGTGTCAATTTGTGAAAGCTTGCAACAAATATCTGCCTCAGCTGCCACCTTTAATCTAAAAAAATAATGTTAGTGAAAAAAAAAAAAAGGTTATTAACAATAACCAGAATTAGGTGAGACATTTATCAAAGAGCACCCAGGTCCTAGGCAAAAACAACCAGTTAAGGCTACATGGCTTCCTGGAATAACACTTTTAATATTAAATAGAGATATCACAAAAGTTTTGGAAATGGATACATCATGAAAGCATTTATTTGCTAAGATACCCTATTCTTATAAGATTAAATTTAAGCATGATTTTCTAATATTTTTCTAATATCTTGGTAAATTAGGATTACATGTGCTTTCAGAGAAAACAGCTGCACATTACTGTAAATACAACAGTTAAGTACAAAGTTACACAAAGGGATGTGTTTAGTACAACGTGGATATGAAACCAGGTTTTAAGTATTATAAACATTCATAATCACCAATAAGCCACTGATAAAAATACCATAGTAATCAGATGTGAAGTATAAAATTCAATATAAACTGAATTATTTAAATGTCTCCAAACATAATACACAAAATGTGGCTCAAATTACACACCATGTGACTATAAGATTGAGAAATAGAAATAACGTATTGGCAAGATAATGCATATAGAAATAATATTGCTTTTTTCAGTTTAACTTCCTTAATATTTCATCATTATAAGACTTCTTTAATGTTTAATTTCTTTGCAACTGGGAAAGTCAAACATTTTGCTTGAACATAAATGCAGCTAAACATATGTTTCTGCTATAATCTCTAAGACACAGCATGTTTTATATCAACCATTAAATGTTACCAACATCTGAAACAGACGTAGGAAATACATTAATACGTGTATAGGTTACAGTATCAACCAGTTTCATATTGACCATTGAATATGCTCCTAACATCTAAAACAGATGTTAAGAAATACATTAATACGTGTATAGGTTACAGTAAAAACTCAGTCAGATCATGTAGAAACTTCCATCAAATTTAATCTCACCTTTCTAATAAAGCTTGAACTTCATCATCAGGATTTGGACATATAAAACCAAATGAATCTCCAGGTTGGTAAGATATTCCACTATTCTAAATTAGGACATCCAAACATGAGTTAAGATGTATATGACATATTTGTATTACACTACATGTCTGTACTTGCACATTGTATGGAGTTAAACTTGTTTGAATGTTAAAGCCATAAGCTAATTGTTTTACAAATTCCTATTATTTGCAATAATTTGAAACATGTATAAAATGTGCAATCTATAAATTTTTGTTATTCTTCTTTTGAAATATTCCAGAGATAAAACTCAAGCTTACCTCAATATCAAGCATCATTTCCAAGGTTGTTTTCACAGCATCCGGATTTGTCAAAAATCTAGCTTGCAAAATCTTTGCCTCAAGCACTGAAGAACAAGATCCAGGAAGTGGACAGTTGTTCTGAATTGGAAGTTTATTCAGGTCCTAAAAAAAGTTTAAAAGTTATATACAAACAAATATGTATAAAAACCCTATAACCCAAGCACCAATGAAAGGTTGACCTTTCAAAAGCACTTCAGTTACAGAGTTTTTATTAATTTCTATCAAGACTTCCTGCACCTACATGTTTTTCTAACATCATGATTACAAACAAATATGTCACTAAATAAAAGTCTGGTAGAAATAAACTTTTTGAAATCTGAAACATTTCTAAAACCAAGCACTCAGTCTGTCATGTTTTAGTTCTTATATAAAACAATTGGTAAGGTTTCTTGCATATGTTGATTTTTTTAAAGTTTGTATGTGTTTTTGATGGTATACACTGATACTTAGTTATTTTAGCATCTTAAATAACACAATTTAATACAGCAATATATTTCAACATTTCACCAGAAATTTACTTAGGATTAAAATATAAAAAAAATGCTTCTGCATTCTGACACATATATTAAACTAAATCAACTTCATAAAATAATATCTATGCAACTTTTCCTAAATTTCATTAAAAAAGTATAATCTTTCAGCATGACTGCAACAACATGACACAAAAAGCATATTTTAAAAGATTATGTATTATACTAATTGAAAGATATTAGACTGGAATAATGTCTAATCCCTGCTATATTTCATATTCTTCCTCATCATAAGATGTTAAATGTAAGAATCATTTAATTAGCATACACATTATGCTTATAGGGTGTGTTTCAAGTGTTTAATGAAATGTTTTCTTTATAGTGTCATACATTTCTCTATCAAATTCATTATTATAAGGTCCTGCATGGCTTGACTTGTGATTTGAGATTCACAGGTTCTAATACCTATCCCACCAAATATGCTTGACCTTTCAGCCAAGAGGCATTATGATGTGATGGTAAATCCCACCATTTCTTGGTAAAAGAGTAGCTTAACAGTGGCAGATGATGACTAGCTGCCTTCCCTCTAGTCTTTCACTGTTAAATTAGAGATGGCTAGTGCAAATAGTCCCCATGTACATTGTCACGAAAAAAAAAAAAAAATCAAACATTGTCACAACAAATGATTTAGTATTGTAATATTATCCAAGTTAACATTTTCCTAAGTTGAAAATGTATTTCCAATAACTGGTTTGGTTTGTTTTGAATTTCGTGCAAAGCTACATGAGGACTATCTGTCCCTAATTTAGCAGTGTAAGACTAGACGGAAGGCAGCTTGTCATCATCACGCACCACCAACTCTTGGGTTACTCTTTTACCAATGAATAGTGGGATTGACCATAACATTATACTGCCCCCACAGCTGAAAGGGTGAGCATGTTTGGTATAACAGGGATTTGAACCCATGAACCTCAGATTAAGAGTCAAGTGCCTTATCCACCTAGCCATGTCAGGCCTATTTTTAGTAATACTGACCTACACAGACACTACAGCTATTTCTTGATCTCTAGAATTTCCACTTTTTGCCCATCTCAGCATTGAGAATACTTCCTCCACTCTTTTCTATCCAACTCCGATGTCTTAGGAAAATAATAATTTGCAAATTTCTCCACCCTCTATTTAGAAAATGTATATAAGCACCTCATTCTGATAAGGTAATCAAATTTTTTGAGACAAACTGGCTTTTCATGGGAGGTATGGTGGGAGAGTGTCAGAAGAGGTAAGCATTATTGGAAATACATTTTTAGTTTAAGAAAATGCTAGCTTTCAAAACATACTTACTACCTGCTGACACTATAACTAGAGTCCCACACTGAGAAGATGGAAGAGCTGGTGGTAGCATGATACATACAGAAAGCATCTGTAAAGAACAGGATTGTTACTAAGATAAAGATGGTACAAGAGGAATAGTTACATCAAGAACAAAATAAAACTAATCACCAGTATAGGCTAGCCCCAACCAGATAGCCAAGGTTCCACAACGTTGTGTTGAAATCAAGAGGTAATGGTATTTATATTTCATGTTAGTAGCTAGGGTTATTGAATTGCAATATCATATATACATATATTCTTTTGATTGGATCCCAACTGTAGTCTTACAGTGATGTGTTTCACACCACTGGAATCATGCCAAAAAAGTAAGCAACACCTAAGTGGACAAACTTCTTTCTCCTCCACCTGAAGACGTCCAAAAGGCAACATCATACTCAAGCAAAGGAACAGAATTCATCCAGTCTGGAAATGCAAACATTCATCCTCACTCCCCCAACCAAGTGGACAAAGAGTATTCCACATGCCCCCAGAATTATGTAGGGGACATAGAACCTGTTCTCAACCAAGGGCAGGACTAATGAGCTTTTGGAATTATGAAAAGTTAGCAAATCACCTTAACTGAACAAAGAGCAGAAACCCTGAAGATTGAGAAATAGTTATAGTGTCACTAGATGGTAAGTATGTTTAGGAACTATGAAATCTATCTTAACAATGACAAAATTTCATCTGTTCAGTGAAGTAACAACAGCATAATCCTTTTAATTTACTGTTCAAGAAGTTAAAGGCATTCTTCCATTAAGTTTAAAACTTCTGTAATTCTTTCATTTTCTTTATATTTTACCACAGTATGCTGCCAAACACATACCAACTTGAATGACCAATGACAGATTTCTAGATATTACTATACTGTGTTTATGTTAATAGTATTATCATTCTGAAGATCTCTTAGTTTCTGCCTCACTTTTTAATGAACATTATCTGTATGAATGAATATAAGCTGTACATGATAATCATAGTAAGAACATACATGATGAAGCAGCCCAAGAAGATGAAATTCTAATAGTCATGGTCATTAAAATTATAAATACCAATCAGAAACATCTGTTGCTAAGTGTGGAATTTAACACTAAATACCTGATGCACCTGGTAGCATGAACAAAATTTTCAGCAATGTGTATGTGAAAAACTCAGTTACTAACTACTGGTTACAGGACATCAACTTTCAATTACGCTATGCTCAAACCACTATAACTAGCGTAAAACATTTGTTGGTTTTAGTTTCAAAGAACAAATATTCCTGGTGAGATATGTTTCACTACACAAATTATTAATATATTACAAAGAATGCAACCTTACACGAAATACAATACTTTGTTTATCCTTAAACTTCACTTACAAAGACCCATTAACATATGTTAAGTATTTTATTAGAAACTGTGCAGTAACCAATTAAAACTGAATAATTTCAGATTGAACAGTTTCACTTGACTGCAGCTCTAGCTTAGCAGTAGGTATAAGGAACTTGAAATAAAGTGTAATTTTAATAACACCATAAAGCATACATCTTGAAGAATAGAAAGATATTATAAATGCTACTTCCATGACAAAATGATATTTTTTATTGTTTTTGTTGTCAGTGTGAAACTAAGTTGTGGGATGTACAGAAAAACTGGAACATTAATTAGTATATATGATTTGTTTCTTTAAATCAAACTACTTCAGATTTAGATGATGATGTTAAAGAGTTTCAGAAGTAATCTTTGAATTGTTGCACATACAGAAGTTTTGGCTAACTTTAATTTGTTTTCTAAAACTCCATTATAACAAACTTGTGTAGTTTTTGTCATCTTGGGCTCATTTAAACACTACAAATAGATTCAAACAAAATATTTATATTCTAAAACTGGAAAAACTACATTTTCAGTGAGAATGTGAAACTAAAGTGTTGTACAAGGAAAAAACCCATAAGTAAAGTATAGTTTTCTGTTGTTTTTTTTTAAATAAAAAGGAACATGTTTTTTAACTAGCAGATATAGATACAAAAATATCTACTAAATTTGTATGCATGTACATACCACATTTTCTTCTGGGCAGAAAGTAACCTTAAGGAATGGTTTAGGTAAATTCGGTACCCTAAGATCAGTAGTTTTCCAAGATGACGTGGACTGAACAAGTATATTTACACTGAAAGATGAAGTATGCCGAGAGCAACTTTTTTCATGTGACTGTTCCTGAACAAAATCAGTTTCTTCTTTCTTCATTGCTAGAGAATCAGCAGCATGGTTAGAAAGGCCTTCTTTAGATCTAATTTCTATATGTTTTTCCTTGGAATAAAAACCTTTCTTAGTAACATAGATTCCATTCTCTGAAACAGAACTTGATAATGTTTTTTCTGTGAATGGCATGATCCTATTTTTTTCAGACTGGGTAGGAATAACATCAGTATCAATGTTTGTTTTGGGTAGCTGTATATTCAAAATGTTCTTCAAAGCTTCCCATAAACCATCAATCCATGGTTCAACTACAGTTTCCAACCTAATAATAAAAAAGGTTGCCTTTTATTTCTAAGCTGGAGAAAGAAAAATTCCATTATGAAGCAGAAAAAAAACTATGACAGTATAACTAATTTTTGTTACATTAAACATTTATTAACCTAATTATCTGATAAGTTTAAAAAATAATCAAACAACAATCTTTGTTTAAAGTTCAAGTTGACTGCTATCACATGGGTAATTCTTAATGTTGTTGGATTAACTTGCCAGTGTTCAAGCAACAGGTTTTATCTCCAGTAATATAAAACACTATTCTTTGTCAATCACATATATACACAGCCGATTTGTTTTGATCCACATATCTATCAACAGATATAAAGAAATGTAATTTGATGTAAACTTACATGAGACTTTATGTACTTTTAGCTTATGTTTGCAATCTCATTTCAAAAATACCAATATAAATGAAAATTAACCAAAGAACATCACTGAATTACAGAGACAGGACACTTGAAACAACATTTCTCAATAAAAGATCAATAAACTGTAAGGCAACATGAAAACAAGTTCTAACTCTCTGTAAAGCAAAAAAAATACAAAATACTACTGAATTATACAATGTATTTGGCTTTCCCATTTTGTATTATTCATAAAAATGTTCTATAACATTAACAAATTTACTGTCCATTTTTCATTAATCATTTGTGACCTATGCACACGTACTTTTTGAGCGTCTCATAATTTCCATTACAATATATATAAAAATAACATGTACATCTACAATTACTAACTACCAGTTACAAAACCTACAAAAAAGTGACTGAAACTTAAAGGCACATAAAAAACATCCATTACTGAAAGTGAAAAGGAATTCTAGTACACGAACACCAAATATTGAAAATTTAGTGATGCAGCTTTCTTGTAACTGTTTTAGTTGTTAACAAAAAGTTAACAATTATTCCTACACGCTTTAAACTTATCATCATAACTATCTAAAAATATTTTATAAACCATGAAAATGTTTAGTACCAAGATTGATTATAAACAGCTCTTTTATCCATAATTTTATACTTTGCAAATTATTCAGTTGTTTGTACAAACATAATACATTTTTAATGCAAGGGTAGAGATGAGAAAGTTTGTTGCACGTCCTCAATTTTCAGATACAGTTTATGTAGTTATCTATTTGTTTATCCATCCATAAATAAATCTATTTAATTAATATTTTATTATGCTGTGGTAATAGGATGGAAATTGGGGTTAAGTAGAATATTTGGTGGATTCTAATTACTTTGTTGTGAGTGGTGACTAATAACAAAGATATGGACATTCTAGCCTAAAACATGAGTCATTACCCCTTTTCCAAATGCTCACTTTTTTGCTGCTGCCTACTTACCCCTTCAGCAATTCTGAGTTACAGATAGCTCCAATGGTTTTGAGTGCAGCTTGCACGTGTTTTCCTCCAAAGATTTTTTCTTATTTCTTTTAAAATTCATATACCATTATTTCTTAATCTATATTTCTGTTTCTAATGATATAGATATTAATGTAAAACTTAAGATAATTCATCACATAAGAACTACATATACGTGTATAAGGGTTGATATTATCAGGCTCAAAAATAAAAGATTTAAAATATATCAAACAAACCATACAATTGATAAAAGTAATTACCACTAGTAAATATTTCTGTACTGTGTTTCAAAATGGTAAGTATTATAAAATTGTCTCACCCTACAGCATCATCAGCATATCCAGACTGGTAGAACTGCTTGGCTCCAAGTTCTTTTAGTCGTTTGTCAAGACTTTTACCACAGTTGCAGAAATTATTATAGTTTGAATCACCTAGAGCTTACAAAAGGATGTTTTGTTAGAGAAGAAAATCCCACATAGCTACTAAGAAGACAGCACAATTAACAGGCAGACAACAGTGTAAACCTAAATGTAACTTATTTTCAGCTGAAGCCCATATCTAATGTTTAGTTTAATAAAAAAATAAAAGCTTACGATATAGAGCAAACTGTTTAAAACTAGATTTATATGTCTGCAATAATACAACTAGAAACAAATAATATTCCCTTTTAATATTCCTGAAATTATACAACTTTTAATGTTTTCATATATTTTTATACATGTAATTAAACAGTGATGAGAACAAACAAAACAGATGGTCAGTCTCAGTTACATGTGTACCATTTATAATTTTATAAATTATATAATGGAAATTATATTTGAAAACTGGTTGATCAGACTATAATTCAATTATATTACTTGTTCGCTTTGATAAGTGTTGAAAATGTGAAAAAAAAATAAAATAAAAATAAAAACAATTGGTTGGTTGGTTGTTTGGCATTTTATGGTGTAAAGCAACTAGGTTATCTGCACCAAACAACTGATAAAAAATAAAGTAACAAAGTATAATTATTAAAATTTGTAAAAAGTAATCATGTTAAAACAAAACAAAGTCCAATTTTTGATTTGGAAACTTAAATAGTATTAAAAAGGGCAATGGCCCTAAAAAATTAAAAAAATTTCTAAGGTGGACACAGAGTTACCATAGCCAATGACACTGTCTAGTGTCAGGGGTAAACCTGTGGATAAAATGTCTAAAATGGTGCTGCCATTCAAAGTCATAATGAAAGCATGATAGTAAAATGTAAGATATTGTGACTTGAGTGTCACACAGACCACACATTGGTGCATCAGTCCCAGATAAAAGAAAATGATGAGTTAAAAATAAAAACAATGTGACCAATGCATAGTCTAGTTAGGCTAACTTCCTCCTTCTGATCCTTCTGGAAACAAAATGACCAAAGCCCAATAGAGGGTTCTATCCAGAAAAGCTTGTTACCACATTGCTCACTCCAAGTCAACTGGCGTGGAGCTGAGCCTTGAATACAGGACCATGTCCATGCAAGGAACAGGCAAGGCAGTGATAGCACCAGAGCAGACAGACTTAGCCGTGATGTCAGGGAGCTCATTCCCACAAACAGCAATGTAGCCTGATATCCAGAAGAACTGGATAGAAGTAAATGTTAAAAATGGTGTCAGTCAGTTCTGAATATCAGTGAGAACAGGGTGAAGCAATTCCAGAACCATTAGAGAACTAAGAAAATCAGTATAAATAGTGCAATTAGAGTACTGTTTAGCTTCTATGTGATCCAGGGCAAGAGAAATGGCACATAATTTGGCAACGAGCACAGAAACTGTAGAGAGGATTCTCTGTGCAACCACTGAACCACAAAACCTATGGCAGAGCCCACAGTCATCTGATTTCAAAGCATCCGTATAAATGGGAAAGGAAGGATGGTTCGAAAGATGTTCTGTAAATAAAAGATGATACTTCCAATCAAGAGTATCCATCTTTCTCAGATGACTCAAATAAAGGTCACATTTGAGGATGGTAATAAGCCATGATGGGATGGGCTGACCAGTGGATACAGCAATGTCAAGAAAGACAAACCCAATTAATACAATTGTGCTTGGATACAAAGGCCCAAAGAAACAATGGCATATCATCTGTCCTGAAAAAGCATGTCCCACTGAGGAAGGAAAACACAATCCCAGGATGGATGCTGTGGTAAAGATCAAAGTTCTGAAGCATACAGTAAAGACAGTTGCAAATGGTTGAGGTGTATAGAAGGTTCATGAGACTATGTATAAACTCTGGACTGAGGAAGTGCAGAAAGTCCCTGTGCAGAGCCAAAACCCTTGATGATAAATGGGGTCCAGCATCTTCAAGGCCGAGATGCTGACAGAATCATAGACCAGAGAACCATAGTCCAGTTTTGATTGAATGAGGGCACGATAGATCTTTGGCACAAAACATTGATCTGCTACCCAAGATGTGGAAAAGAGGACATGGAGGATGTTCAGTGTCCTTGTACATTTGACTTGTAGCTGCTTGATGTGTGGTATAAAGATCAGTTTACAGTCAAAGATAAGCCCCAGAACTTTGCCTCAGGGACCACGGGAAGCACAACTTCACCAATACACTGCTCAGGATCAGGGTGAATACCCTGTTGGCAGTAAGAGTGCATGCAAATGGTTTGAGAGAGAGAAAAGTTAAAACCATTTGCTGTGATCCACTTCAATAAATGATTGAGGGCAGTCTGTAGCTGCTGATCAATAAATCTCATGTTTGATGACCAACACAAGATGTGGACATTAATCTTTATACTGAATAGTGTGACAATCAAGATACAGCTCTGTAATAAAAAACAGGAAAGTGTTGAACCCACATTAACTTGGAATTGCTTGCCTATTAAAAAAGTTAATAAAAATGGGCAGATGGCCACGCAATCCATATGAGTGGAGATCTTGGAAAATGCTATACCTATATGTAGTATCATAAACCTTTTCAAGGTCAAAGAATACTGACACAAAATGTCGTAGCTTAAGAAAGACTTCCCTGATCAATGTTTCAAAGTAACTGGATAATAGTATGAAAGAATCATGGGATTCTTCCCAGGCTTAGAGAAATGTAGGACAATAGCCTGTTGCCACACATCAAAAAAAGCATTCTCCTGCCAGGTCCATTTGAAAACAACCAGAACACCACCAAAAGAAGCAGGAGAGAGATGGTGCAGCATCTTATAGTGCATATCATCTGGTCTGACCAATGTACTACCAGACCAATGAATAGAAAGCTTGAGTTCCACCAATGTAAAGGGGTGATTACAGTCATAGAGATGATCAGCCAAAAAAGAAAGATCTCTTTGCCCAAGTCTTGATGGCTAATAAGGTAAAGGATGAAGCAGGAGTGCTAGATACCTGGCAAAAGCTTTCATTGAGAGTATCAGCAATGCTCTGGGCATCAACTTTCTGGCTATCAGAAAGCAACATTCACAGGGGGATAGAATTATACTGCCCATTGACCTTCTGAATCTTTTGCCATACGACTTTCGAACTAGAGGTAGAAGAGATGCTGGTTGTGAACTTAATCCAAGATTCCTTCTTACTTTGACGTCTTACCTGCCAAGCAAATGCATGGGCTTGCTGAAAAGCAATGTGGTTCGAATGTGGGGGATACCTATGCAAGGTATCCCAGGCCCATTTTCGAGCCTTCTGTGCCACATGGCAGGCAGGATTCCACCATGGATGAGGATACCATGAAAAAAATGTGTTGAGGTTTTAGGAATACACTGAACAGCTGCCTGTACATGCTAATCAGCCAGTTGTGCCACCCCTCCATGCACTCGTCCATGACACAACCTGTCATTTCCTTACAAATAAAACTCCCAAAGGGTGACTGTATCAGCAGGTTTTAGAAATGTTTCTTCTAAGGAAAGACACACAGGATGAATAGTAATCAATCATTGCCTCAATATCATCTAAATTAGAATGGAAACCTCAACAGTTTCACTGTACCTATGTGGCCATTTTTATTTATGTGGAGGAAAATTGGGCGGAAAGCCCTTCTATTTTCGACCATGACTCTTCTCTTCATTAGAAGGAGGTCTGTCGACCTCCACATATCCTTCCCTGGGTCAAGTGTGCAGGTCTCTGTCATTAGAAAATTCCAATGACTGAGGGCATGAATGAATAATTTTTCTGCATCCTGAAGCTGAAGAAGATGGACCTGAGGATATGCCTGAACCTGGAACAAAAGAAAGTGGGTCCAGAAATCTGCTAGAAGAAATGGTAGGGACAGAGATGGGTGTTGACTTCCTGATCAATTCTCTTAACCATGGAGGGAAAAAGACTTTTCACATGGTTTGAGAACAATTCTATTGGAGGCACAAAAATCTGTCTGCACTCCAACTGTAACAGTGGAACAGAGTGAAGCAGCATACATCTGAGATGGAGTAGTGGACAGTAACTTTCAAGCCTCAGGGCAAGAAATGTCGTGAACCATTTTCAAATGCTGTACGTCTCTTTCTTCCACCCACCTCGGACATGAATGAAAGTAAGAGGGGTGAGAGCCACTACAATTAATACAATGAGGGGCCATTTTGCACTCACAGGCATCATAGTCCTTGCCACCACAATGAGCACATGTCAAGGAACCACGACATGATGTTTTTGAGTGACTGAACTGCTGACATTGGAAACATCTGAGAGTCTGGAATATGTGGCTGTATTTTGCAATATAGGTAACCTGCCTTGAAGGTGGAAGGTGGACATGGTGATATGAATGTCAAAATTAGGACACTGGTTGGCATCATAATTCCATCTTTGCAAGTGGAGATATGCCTCACTATAGAAACTCCTTGGGTGGATAAACCAGCAAGGATCTCTGACTCGAGAATGTTCTTCATATCCCTCTCAACTATAACTCCTCGTGACAAATTCAAAGTAACATGGGGAGTCACTTCAATGGGTATATCTCCAATAGCCTTCAAATGCAAGAGGAGTTCACTGTGTTTTGAAGTGAATGTTTCTACCAAGATGTCCCCAGAACATAGTTGTTTGACTAACTTTGGAGTGCTAGTAAGCCTCTCTAATTCTTTCTGAATAAAAAAAAAAAAAAAGGGAGATATTTGCCCTAAAGATTTGTCTGATAAAAAATGTAATATCAGAAAATGAGGTACAGTTGTTGAAGTTAAAGATTGCTGTTCAGAATCTTCAAGATGTGGTCATTTACATATTGTTTGTTTTTTCACTATTTTATTTTTATTTGGGGAATTCATAATAAAGAAGGAATATTTCAGTTTATTGTTGAGACAGCTCACATATAGATTTGTTTAAGTGCTATGTTATAACTGAAGCAGCAAAAAAATTTTGATATCTCACAAGAAGACATGTTACATTTACAATTATTCAGTATGTTATACTTGTGTTATTAATGTTGTATTTCTAATAAAACTTCACTATGACTTTTGAACTAAGTACCACTTTTGACATATTTACTATCATATATCTATTTTAATATCACTGTTTCAGTTGATTTTATATTTAAAAATGTGCATAACTTATACTGTTAAATCAGCATTGTGTAACTCCTGTCTATCCCCTAAAATTGTAGAAAATTCTTGAGTGTAAGAATCAACAATGTGTGTGTACATAAACACTGGGGTATGGGTCTATATTGTTGTGCAAATTTAAATTTCTAGAAACTATCCTCACATATTTAATTATAGCCAATGTGATGCATCAAGAAACAGTATATATTAATGATTTCTAATAGTTGGGGTGCTATAAACCCCAGAAGCTATAACTGAGATTGATATAATGCTTATTAATCTGAAACTTCAAACATTTGACCAGGAACATTCATAGATTTCAAACATCATACACTGCTAACTTCAAGAGATTCACACTGGACAGTGAATTCAGCAGTGAAAAAATTGAGATCAGCAAAGTAAGAAAAATACAGAGCTAGCTTGCTCCCTACAGTATCTACCTAACTCAAAATTTGTAAACCCTTGATAAAGTATCAAGGAAGTTCCAGACCATACAGGTGATTCAATAATGTTTAAGTTGTAAAAGTTTCTGTATGTAGATCATTATTTGTAATCACCATTACTGTAAAATAGAATTACTGTTTGTATAATAAAATGTATTTGTATTAATGCTTTTGCAATGGGCTTAGTGCAACATACAAGTTTGTATACACATTAACACATGTTAAGCATTTATACTATAACTTTTTATGTAGTAGGTGCACCTTCACAAAATTTGGTGGACTTTTAGTGAAGATTTCAATATTTCTGTACAAAAAAAAAAAATTTCAATGACATATTTTTACTAAAGATTTCTTTTGAGTCTGTTTAGTTATTAGTATGAGTACAAAGTGATTTTATGTTATGATTAAGAACTATTCTTCATCCCAAAATCTCAAATCTTATTTGTGTAATCTCTAAAACCTCCCAAATACATTTCAAATGTTTGATTTGAGTAAGACTATTTTTTTCTCTACCCTAACTGCATGGAGTCCATCAATTTGATGAACTTCAAAACCATCATAAAAAAATTAGGAAAAATAAATCATGCTTTTATTTTGTGCTAGAATTACTACAAATTATAATACGAAAGTACAAATGTTTAGTCCATGTAGCTTAGGTCTCAGAACATTATATATTTATTAATGTTTATTTCTGGTAGTCTTTAACAGATTAAAATGGCTGAGAAAAGCTCTAAGGAAACATTCTAAGCTGTCAATTGGTTATTAACATGTCACATATTGAAGTAAGTGTATGTAAGTGATCATTTCCAAAAATGGAAAGAGGTAAATGGGGCCAACGTGTTTGATTCAATATACAAGCTATATCTCGGCAAAATAAAAAGACACGAGGTTCTTATTTTATATTCTAGCTCGTTAATATTGGAAACTTGAGTTTCTAATTGATACAAAACTATAAACTTTGTGTTTTGATATCACAAATATCTAATTTTAACCAATGCTGCATTCAACATACCATGACTCACAAAAATTGATATTTAGATGTGTTTTGAATAAAAACTTAACTCGTATATAACACTAAAGTATGAAGTATAATCTACACATTGATACCAAACTTATTGACATAAATTCATAAAACAGTAGTTCAATAAAATTTTGAATGCAAGTCAACAAATGCAATGACATGGCCTTTGATCTATAACTCATCGCTAAATGGTTAATAAAAAAAATTGTATCAATCTTGTTGGCAAATATCAAAAATTAAACATACAAACATTTATTTAAATTCTAAATTTAAATTATAATTTAACTAAGTTTCAGGTCACTTGAAATGATAAGACATAACACACTTTCTTCTAAAATTGCACTAATTAATCTTCATGAAAATAATGTCTAAAAATTAATAAATCAAATGTCTTTCAGGCATAATATCTTGGAACTCAGCTTCATCTGAATGAAACATTCATTTCACAGTTTTTCTTTCAAACTTTAACAAAGTAGCTATCAGTACACAGCTCTTCCTAATTTTGACCTTATATACTAGAGGGAAGACAGTCAACAGAACCTACCCCTGAGGCTATTCTTATCCAACTTAATTGTGGGATTTGATCACAACATTTATACAGCAACAAGAGCTATAAAAATACAGAGTATATTTTTATGGGAATACAATGTGAACAGCAAACTCTACAATTCATGATTTGAGCATCTTAGTCACTATGCCATGATGAGTCCAAAACCAGACATCACTAGAAATAATGGGAACATAATACAAAGTAGTATTAGCCAAACTTTTATTTGGAATCAACACTAAGTTATTAAAAACAGCACTTTGCAATATCCAAGTGAAACATCAAGATTAAATTATTAGAAACTGTACTATTAAATGACCTTCAGAATAACAGATCAACAAAAATTGAGTCAGACACAACAGGATAGTCATCGATGAGACAAGTGACCACTCTGACATCTGAAAGTGGGAGGAGATGGGAAGATCAGGAATTTGGAATGGTAATAGAAGACATGCAATGAACAGGCCTTGGAACAGGAGCAGAAAAACAAAGTTGACAAAGACAATAAGGATTGAAGCTGGGTCACCTTGGCTTGGGTTTTCAAAAAGTTAAGAACTCCTCCAAATACCTCTGAGCAAAGAAAAAAAAAGAATAATAAAAATTGCAGATATAAGAAAGAGAAAGGAAACCCTTAATGGGGAGAGAATTACAATCCAACAAGTCCCAACAGCAGAAGAAACAAGTAAGATGAAATATAGCAGTAGCAGTTTTGGCTGAAATGGTAAAAATGAGAACAAACCTTTCCAGAATACCTTTCCAAAGTAATTTATGAAGTGCTTTAGAAACAAGGTGAAGGAAGAAGAGGTATCATAAGACAGTGGTAAGAAAGACATAAAATATGTAAAAACTAGGCACTAGAAAGTGAAATAGAAGTTAAGAGATCTGCTTCCCACCCTAGCAGGTAAAAAAACAGGTTTGAAAGATCGGGAACAAAGAAAAAAAAATTTGAATAGCTGTAAGCCAGGACAAAAGAGACATGTTAGCAAGGAGGACAAGGCATGTTAGTACAGGTGTGAGGTTGCTCAAGAAATAAGACTGCATGAACCCCAATATCAGACAAAGTAGGGAAAATAAAGAAACCTTGAAAATGGATTTAGTGTAGATATCAAAAAACATTGGAGAAAGAATAGAACACTTGCAAAATCACATCTAAAATGAGATTAGAAGATTGAGGGTTTTCTTCCACAGGTAAGGCAGTGCCTAGATCAAACTCTTGGTGGTCCAATGTGCATGAGGGAACAATCAACACATTGAATAAGACCTGTCAAGTTCTCTACAGACAATGACTCCCTGGTAGAAACTGAGGCACAGGTACTACAATAGTAACACCATCAACCCCACAGGATAAAATAGAAGTTACATTCACTTGAAAATTTCTGACAAGTAAGCAGGAAAATGTTTTTTTTTTTGGTTTTTTTTCTTTTACAAATGAAAAAAATCAGTTAAATTTGTACAAAATTGAAAATTTATTAATTATTGCAAATCTCACATAACAAAATAAGTTAAAACACATCCATTCTAGAAATGCCAAGGAAAATAAAAGTTATTTGGAGTGTAAGTGTTTAGGGGTAGGTAGGTAGGTACTTCATGTTTATTAGCACAAAGCTACTAGGTTATCTGTGCCAAACAAGATGTAGTACATTATAATGGTATATGGAAATGAAGATAAAAATATGTAAAATACGTAAAATCAAGACCCGCCAGGAAGACTGAAGCATTAAGTTCAAACTTGCTGTCAGTCACCTGAAGTTGGTCATTCCAGTCCTGGGTTCAGGTCAAAATAAAATGTGTAAAAGAAATCATGCTAAAACAGTGTATAGTCCAATAAAAACCTTAAATTCAGGTAAAAAGATCAATGGCTCTTAAAAATGTAAAAACATGAGTGAGGCAGCCAGTATCACCTATGATACTAATGTCAGGGGAAAGCTACCTTAAAAATATGTTTAAAATGGTGTCATCGTTCTTGGTTGTAATGACGCCATGATAATAAAATATGGACGGATGTGACCTGAGTGCCACACAGACCATACATTGGTGCATCAGTACCAGATAGAAGGAAGTGGTGAGTTAAAAAACTGTGATTAATATGTAGCCTAGCCAAAACAACTTCCTCCTTCAATCTTTAAGAAACAAGATGGCCAAAGAGCTAAAGAAGGCTTGATTTGAAAAAAGCTTATCATTTCATTTCTCACTCCAGGTCGACTGCCAACTGGTGTATAGTCGGGTTTGGAAAACTGGACCATGGATGGTGGAGATAGAGCCAGAGCAGATGAACTTCTGCCATTCTGTCAGCTAGCTCATTCCCATGAATACCAACATGATCTGGTATCCAAAAAAAATGGACAGAAAGAAATGGGCCAGTTTGTTTTGGATATTGATAAGAATAGGATGGTAACTAACATGGAATGATATCAGGGTCAATAGACAGCTGAGTGAATCAGTATGGATTCACAATTTGTATATTGTATAGTTTCAATATGATTCAGGACAAGAGAAATGGCATACAATTTGGCAGTGAACACATAAACTGCAGAGGGAAGTCTGTGTGCTACAAACGAACTGTAACAAACCATGGCAGAACCTACAGTCACCTGATTTTGAACCATCTGTATATATGGGAATGGATGGATTGTTTGAAAGATGTTCAGCAAATAAAGAGCAATATTTCCAATTGGGAGTACCGGCTTTCCTCAGATGACTCAAAGATAGGTCATAGTTGGGGATACTAATTAGCCATGGTGGAAGAGGCCAAACTGTTGATATTGCTATGCTATTCAAAGATATATCCAATTTTTCTGATTATGCCCAAATACAAAGGCTAAAAGGAACAATGGCAGATTTTCTATTATAGAAAATGTGGCTCACTGAGGATGTAAAACACAACCCCAAGTGGGATGCTGTGGTAAAGAGCAAAGTTTGGAAGCATACATAATTGCAAACAGCAAATATACAGGGGGTTCATGGGATTCCACATACAAACTTTGGACTGGAGAAGTATGAAAGGCCCCAGTGCAAAGCCAAAGCCACTGGTGATGGACAGGATCCAGCATTTTCAGTGCTGAGGTTCTGGCAGAACCATAAACCCATAGTCAAGTTTGGATCATATAAGGGCACGATAAATTTTAAACACGAAGTATTGATCCACTCCCCAAGAGGTGGAAGAGAAGACATGGAGGATGTTAAGTGCTCTTACATGTTTGACACAAAGCTGCTTGATATGGGAAATAAAGTTTAATTTACAGTCATATATAAGACCTAATAACTTTGCCTCAGGGATGACAAGAAGTACAGCATAATCAATACAAAGTTCTGGATCTAGATGAATACCCCATTGGCAGCAGAAATGTACACAAACAGTGTTAGAGAGAGAAAGTTGAAAACCATTTCTGTGGTCCACTTAAGCATATGATTGATTGCAGTTTGTAGCTGCCACTCAATAAACCTCATGTTTCATGACTGACATGAGATGTGAAAGTCATCACTGAAAAGACCATTTGCAACTGTAGAGAGTAGCTGTTCACTGATGGCATTAATCTTTATAATGAAAAGTGTGACACTCAGTATACAGCCCTGAAGGACTCCAAGTTCCTGTGGAAAAAAATGAGAAAGCGTTGAGCCCACATGGACCTGGAATCGGCTGTTCCTTAAAAAATGCTTAACAAAACGTAGCAAATTACCAAGCAATCCGTATGAGTGAAGGTCTTGCAAGATGCCATATCTTCACGTTGTATCATAAGCTTTCTCTAAATAAAAAAAATAGAAACAAGATGTTGTCGCTTCAAAAGGCTTCCCTGACTGATGTTTCAAGGTGAATTAAGTGGTCTATCATGGAGCGTTGTCTTTGGAACCCATACTGAGCGGGTGAGAGAAGGTTGTTTAATTCAAGAAACCAAACAAGAACAACATTAATCATCCTCTCTAAGATCTTGCTGAGACAACTTGTCAAAGAAATTGGACGAAAATTCGAAGGTATCTTTGGATCCTTCCCAGGTTTAAGAATAGCGAGAACAATAGCCTGGCACTTAGCATCAGGAAAGACATTCTCCTGTCATATCTGGTTAAAGACAGCCAGGAGAATAGTAAGATAGGCATAAAAAGGTGGTATAGCATCTCATAATGTACATCATCAGGTCCAACTGATGTATTGCCAGATAGATAAAACAAGTTTGAGTTCCACCAGTGAAAGAGGGCGATTGTAGTCACAGGGATGATTGGTTGAAAAGGAAAGAAGCAGATGATCAAATCGTGTTTTAATAGCTAAGAAGGAAGGGGATGAGTTTGAAGAGCTAGATACATAAGAGAAATGTTCACCAAGAATATTGGCAATGTTCTGAGCATCAGCAACTTTATGGTCATTAATATTAAGATAGAGAGGGGGCAGAAGTATACCGTCCACTCACCTTCCGGATCTTGTCCCATATAACTTTTGGAATGGTGACTGAAGAAATGATGGAGGTATATTTCATCCAAGATTTCTTCTTGCTTTGACGTCTAACTCGCCGAGCCTGTGCATGGGCTTGCTGAAATGCAATGCAGATTGTAAGCATGTGATATCTACAAAATTTAGCCCAAGCATGTTTCTGAGCTTTTCATGTTTTAGAACAAGCAGAATTCTATCAAGGGTGTGGATGTCATGGGAAAGATGTCGAGGTTTAGGGGATGCACTTAGCAGCCGCTTGGACAGTACAGTTAGTTACTGCTGCTACACAATCATCTATCAATGATTTACATAAGACAGCAGGATCAAGTTCTGAGAGAGCAGTGAAAGAGGGCCAGTTGGCCTGGTCCAACTTCAACTAAGGCACACGAGTCAGGTGGCACTGACCACGACCAATCTCTCTTAATATGATAAGAAAATGACCACTACCCCATGGATTTATGTCAACCTCCCAAGAAAACCAAGCAAAAAGCAAAGGGGAGCAGACAGAAAGATCTACAGCAGTAAATGACTGACTAGGAGTATGAAAATAAGTGTAAGAGCCAGTATTGAAGAGAGACAGGTTGTGATTCAGGAGTATATGCTCTATAGCATGACCTCTCACATCAATACTAGAACCACACCAGAGGGGATTATGCCCATTAAGATCCCCCAAAATTAAAAAGGGGGTTGGCAGTTGCTCAATAAAGGCATCAAGGTCTGAGGAATAATTTTTTTCTATGGGTAAGGTACAGAAAACAAACAGTGATGGTACAACCCAAGGAGATATGGATGGCTACAGCTTCCAAGGGCATATTCAATGACAAGTATTGGGTGGGTACATGATCAACCAGCAGTGCTACTCCCCCATGTCCTTGTCCTACACATGATCTGTCATTGCAATATAAGGAGTATTGTCAAATTTCAACTGTATTAGTAGGTCTTAAAAATGATTCCTGTAAAAAAAAAAAACATTTGGGATGATAAAAGTAAATCAAATCCTTGATGTCATTCACATTTTATTGAAATCCTCGACAGTTCCATTGGATTAGCATGGCCATTTTTCTTTATTTCACAGGAGAATATGGCATGGAGACCTTCTGCTTGAGTTCGTGCTTTTTTCTTTACTGAATGTGGGTCGGTCACTCTCTAGTGATCCTGTTCTGGATTGAGTAGGCAGGTCGGAGTTTGTAGAGATGTTCCAGTGACTGAGGACATGAACGATTGAGTTGTTTAATTTTTGGGGTGTCAAGAGAGGAAAACCCCATGGAAACACCTTAGCTTGAACAAGGTGAAGTTGGGCAAGGATTGGAAGATGTGGTATGAACAGAGACAGAAGTAGTTACTGATTTATTAACTTTGTTGATTTTGGAGAGTACTAGATTAAGATGCACTGTTAAGGATTCTGTAGGAGGCACAGAAAGGTCTGTCTGGACTCCTACTGTAGTAGTGTAATGGATTACAGCAGCATAAGTCTGAGATGGAACTGGGAATATTAATTTCCGAGCTTCTGGATAAGTAATATTATGAACTGTCTTGAGATGTTGTACTTCTTTCTCTTCGAACCATTTAAGGCAAGAAGTAAAACAGGAAGAATGTGGACCATTACAGTTAACACAGTGCAGTTCCAGCTGGCATTCAAAAGCAGCATGGTCCTTACCAGCACAACAGGCACATGTTAAGGAACCATGGCAAGATGTTTTCAAGGGACGAAATCGTTGACAATGAAAACATCTAACAGGGTTAGGAATGTAAGGCCGTACCTTACAATTCAGATATCCTGCCTTGATTGTGGTAGGAGGACATGATATTGTAAATGTTAATATTAGAACATCTGTCAACTCCATAATCCTGTATCTATGAGTAAAAATTTGGCGCACGGCTGTAATACCTTGGCTGGTGAAACCTGCGAGAATCTCTGATTCTAGTATGGTCTTTAGATCCCTTTCAACTATAACTCCTCTGGAAGAATTCAAAGTAGAATGAGGAGTAACCTCAGTGGGTATATCCCCAATGATCTTCGACTTCAAGAGGAGTTTAGAACGTTGTGATGAAGCTGTTTCCATTAAAATGTCCCCAGACTGTAATTTATTTACTGATTTAGGTGAACCCACAAGCCCTTCTGAATAAAAACTGGAGACATCTACCCTAAGGGTTTTTCAGTTAAAGAATGTATAATTAAAAATTGTGGGACAGATTCAAGTTGTGAGTTTGACCATACAAAATTATCAATGTGCAGTCATTTGCCAGTAGTCGGATTTTCCTCTATGCTGTTATGCTTGTTTATTTTTTTTATTTGAGGGGTATCCATAATAAAAAGAATATTTTGGTGCCAACTGACCCCACCCACCATGGAGCCCTACGAGGGGATGCACTACAGTGCCATATAAGGTCACTGCAGTGACACCAGGGTTTTGTGAGCACTATACCCGAACACCAGTATCAGACATAACGTCCACCACACCTGTTGAGGACATCCTACGCTGGCACTCAGTTGACCCTGGCCAAAATGAACTAGTCAACTGATCTTGGGGAGGAATTCAAGGCCAAAGTGGTATGTTGGAGTTGGACCCCTCAACCACCAGGATCCTCTCCTCCCCTTCATGGGTCACCATGCACGGCAAACACTCAGGTGAATGTTTAGATCCCAGAGGAGGTAAACTGAAAATACAGAACCTTCTCTGGATGGTCCCGTCACCACATACAAGAATCTACATCAAGGGGAAGTGTTTAGGGGAGTTACACACAAGAAGGCTGTGTCACTCTTCTATTGATAGAGGGCTATTATCACATGCAATCATTACACATACTGGAATAGTTTGTGTCATGTGATTTTTAGGTGAGAGCTAGTTCAAGGCTAATGACATGCAAATCTTATAGTCAAGAGAACAAGTAGTTAAACTGTTGCAAGTGTGGATATGAGGTATTATCTCAAAAATAATCAATTAATGAGAATTAGTGTTTTGAAATATTACTATTTTTTATTCTTTCAAATGTACAAGTAATTTTAATATTAGCTATTAATATATCAATTGGTAAGACTACTTAGGTATAACTCATGAATGTAAGGGTATGACCTAGTGGCTGTTGGTTATATAAGTAACCACAAAAATTAAAAAATAAATTAAAATTGCTGTTCTATTGTATACTTTACCATTAATGTAGAATACTATGTATTACATTGAGCTACCTTATGTAATAAACTTAAAAAACAGCCAATCTGTAAACAAGAAATTACGAGACAATTTGTCTTAAGATTAACTTTATATTTTAGTTATATTTCATTACTAAAATAATGCAATATACTAAATCTGCCACAACTACATATCTCTAGTTAGTGCAAATGTAAATCACTTTAGACTGTTCAGATCTTCAATGAAGACTTATGATTATCTGAGTAATCTATCAACTAAACATTAAATAACATTATTTCTGAATATTGCAGAAACCTATGCTACATTAAATAAATATTATATTTAATGCACATGTGCAAGTTAGAAGTTATATATAAATTCCTCATATTTATTGCAAAACACTAAAATCTATAGAAACACTTGATAATACTGTACCAAACAAATTCCAATAGCATTTATCTCCTAAATACACTTACCCAACAAACTGTAATTCAAGTTACTCAGAGAATCAGCAGGTAGATTTCGTTTTTTGATACGACGAATAAATTTTTGGGTTTGGTCAGGACATTCACCATCTCCTGTTGTTGAAATTACAATCACAGCACAGTGCTCCTTTTCTACACAGAACTACACATACAAGTAACATATGAGAAAAACTGTTTCAGAGGATTTGTTACAAAAATTGCTTTTATTTTACTGCTAATTCACTGATGCACACTTTCATCACGCTTCAGTTACTTAATAAAGAAATTATTTACCATTAGGACTATTTAAAGCTGAAACCACTCAATAAATTACTCTTTTGGATGTTGCCACATAGATATAACTAATGGAATTCACAAATGAGACATGAATTAAATCACCAGTTAAGCTCTATTTATCTATTTATTTACATGCTTAAGTTTTACACTTTCATATCAAGTAGTTGCTGCACATGGTATAGTAAAGGAAGCAAACACTTACTACAACCAAATTTTAAGGCACATGTAGTGCTATAAATAAAACAAAAAACGATGGTTTTAAATACTGGTCCAGTTATCTGAGTTATCATAACAACTGTTATGAATACCTTTACCAAACAGGGGAAGCATTATTAGAATTAACTATAAAAAAACACATTAGTATAAGGCTTACTATATTAACCATTCCATCATCAACGATGTCAATGATGTAAATCAAAAGGAGCAAAAGTCCTAACAAGTTCTGAGGTACCTCACTAGTGATGTTAATCTAGTTCATCTGAATTCCATTTCCAAAGACCCTCTACTTTCTTCAATCTAGTCAGTTCCCTATCTAAAAAGCCAACTTATGCAGCACCTTATCAATACTTTCTTAAAATCTAGATGCACTAAATCCATACCCTTCCCTCACCTACATAATTAGTAACCTCTTCAAAGAATGTTAAAAAAAGATTAGTAAGACAAGATATTCTTAGTGAAACCATGCTGATTATCCAACAAAACTTTAAAATTTGTTAAACGACTTAGCAATGCCCATTTTTATCATTTAAAAACCTTTCCCATTACTAAGTTAAGACAAACATGTCTATAATTAGAACAATTTTCATCACCACCTTTCAAAAAGAGGTGTACCATTAACTAACTTCGAATCATATGGCACTATTCAAAATATTGCAGAAAAACATTAGCACATACAAAAAGTAGGTTTGAACTTTTACTATTCTAAAGGGTATTCAAGGACAGCCTTAAAGTACAAAATGATCCACTGTTGTCTGAATATTATGAAGACTCTCTTATAGAAACAACCCTATATCTTCCTTAGTAAAAATGAATGTCTAACTGTTGAAAAAATAAAAACATACAGTAAGTTCTATTTAATACTAACAAGTTTTAATAAATCAGCTAAAATTCAGAAAATAACTTTCAAATCTTTGATGTGTAAGATAGCTAATACGTCACGAGTATCTAAATTTTAGAAGGGCCAATCAAAGAGTAACAATGTCAAAATAATGATTTAACATTATTGACAATAGCTTCAAAACTTACAATAAGTTTAATAGTGGTGAAAGGAACTAAAGTTTTGTCACTTTTCATAAATTTTAATGTAAGAGTAAGAAGGCTACTACTAAGATTATGATAAAGCATCATGTGAACTTCCACAATGTAGTTTTGGTTTCCTTGTTACAACTGTTGCCCAGTTGTTCTTTTGTATATAACTAAAAATGACTTATATGTTTATACTATTATGAGTCCTGAAAAACTGCCAATGAAAATTGGTTATGAATGGTGCAATGATAATGTTGGATATAGGAACTTAGATGTTATAGATAATACAGCTTGCTCCCACTTTATTTATATTAATGACACTGATAAAAACATCTGTAGTAGGTTTTCAAAATTTGCAGATGATTTGAAAGTTTACCACAGAGTAGCAACTGTAGCTTCTGCAGCTTGTCTACACAAAGATTTTCAGAATATGTCAAACTGATCAATTAAGTAGATATTTTTTAAACCCAGAAGTTGTTTGTTTATACCTGGTTTTCAACAATAAACAACATGACTACTTTCTACACAACAGTTTTAATGAATCTGTTCATGAAAGGAAAAACCCAAGAATGATTATCCACAAATCCCTTCACGTTAGGAAACAATGTGCTGAATCTAAGAAAGCCACAAATTTGATTTTATGAAAGATTAAAAGAACTATTAAAAAAAAAAAAGTAGTGTGATGCTTAGTTTAAACAAACCTCACCTAGAATACTCTCTCCAAATATGGCATCCACACATTGAAAAAACTGTGTATTTGAATAAGTTCAGAAAAGAAGATCTAAGATAACAGATTATCATAATCTTTCTCATGAAAGGTTACCGAAATTACACATCATTTGAAACCCATTGCTTAAGGAGCAATTTAACTGAGATCTTTGAAGGATTAAACACTAAGTTTATTTATAGTTAAAACTGTACAACCAGAGAGCACCAGTGTAAAATACATAAGCAGTGTTCAAGACTGGATTTTAGGAAGTTCTCTTTCTTTAAAAGAGTAGTGGATGTATGGAATAATCTTTCAATTCAAGCAGTGTAAATGTACATAAATGCCATGTTTAAAGACACAGAGAAGGGGCTTAAATGAGCCAGTGCATGGCCACTTCCCTGCTGTCATGCTTCACCCCTCCTTGACATGCAATAAAAATGGAGGATACAAAGTAATCAAGATTTGTTCTTAAGCTAAACTACTACTTTGTAAGTTCTAAAATGTTTTACCTGATGAGAGAGTATTGGCAATTTTCTATCATTACTTAAATTACATTTTTAACCATTTTCAATGCTTTTACTTCCTCTGGATTTAAAATTGTGCCATTCTTATCACATAATAACTTTTGACCACAGGCTATACAATGATTACTTTTGAAAAATGTTAATTTACATTTCTTTGGCATGCATTTTCTTGGCTATTATCCACATTACAAGAAAAAGGAAATTTTCTTTGCCACTTACAGTAGTTACAAAATTCTCCTATACAAGTTGATTATGCCATAAAAGTGTCTGGTGTTTCAGCTAGAAAATATCTACAGCAAAATCAAATCAAAGAATAATTCAAATTAAATAATGCATTAGCCATGAATTACACAACAGTACATAAAGTTGGTTACTAATATTAACGTCCTTCCCATAAATTCAGTTGACTCATCCTTTCACATTAGATTGGTTTGTTTGGAATTTCGCACACAGCTACTGCCTCTAATTTAGCAGTTTAAGACTAGAGGAAAGGCAGCTAGTCATCACCACCCACTGCCAACTCTTGGGCTACTCTTTTACCAATGAATAGGGGGACTGACTGTCACATTGTAACTTCCCCATGGCTGAAAGGGCAAGCATGTTTGGTGCAACTGGGATTTGAACCTACAACACCTCAGATTAATCCACCTGGCCATGCTGAGCCAATTAGAATAAAGTTGTGTAATTTGTTTTTTGTGTTTTACTAACTGTCTTTTTTTTTAAGGATAAATTACCAATGCTTAATTCACAACTCACTTTCCAACTCCAAACTTTCTCAGCTTGAAAACATCAAAATGTGTTATTAAACAATTTTGTTTAATGAACAATCTAACTGAAAATTGCCTAAACAACTAAAGAGCTATAAATAGATACAGTGAGTTAACGTGTACATTATAAAACTCAAACCTTGTGACCCAACACAGTTTACAGGCACAAAATTAGAAATGAATACTCTAAAATCTGTTTGAGAACTTGAAGTAAACACAACCATTTAAGTAACTAGTTTTATTTTGTTTATGAAATAGAAATTTAGCCACTTTCAATTATTTCTAGTTGACATCATTGCAAAAACTTGAGGTTGAATAAAAATATCTTGACTTTTTCTTTGATACACAACAGAAAATGACATGCTTCTTGTTTGGATAGTTTAAGTCACATCAACCTGATACTGAGTACAGATGAAATTTAGAATGCACTGTTCCATCAATTGTGTTCTCTCAAAAGTTTTAATCTTTCCAACTATAGTCTCAGTACCTCACAAGGTTTGGCCAGCTTAGGAAATTTTGGTTGGTCCTAACTGTGTGTGCATTCAGCAAACATTATTACACAATATCTGTAATAAACAAAGACAAACAATCTTACGAGTACTATAAGTAAAAGTAACATTGCAGGAATAATACAGTATACCTTATTTAAGAAACATATAAACATTAGCTGTTAGTTTCAACAACTGTCACAAAATTAATTTTCTTTGTAAAATGTAACATCAGCATAACTACCTGAATTTTCTCACGCTCTCCCTAACCATATGCTGTGACCAATAAAAACCCATTAAAAAACACTATCATTTTAACTTTAGAGAAGTGTAACATCTGAAATGAACTGCTATGACATGCTACTGTTTTGACTGTGTCAAATCAAGTAATAAAAATTCATCAAGAGTATGGCCAAAATTTGTTTATGAAAATACAAAATGATGGATAATGGTTTTTAAAGATTAGTTTTATTCATGTTGAGAAATGGATGTTATAACAAGATCTTTTATTCTCAGCATTTCCTATACAAGAGTATTCATTTTTCTGGACTAAGTTCCTGGTTGTTTTGCCTTGTCACACCTTAGTTGGTCCACACTGCTAACTATCAACTAATACCTGAACAATCAACATTCTGCTCTCATTTCACAATACTTGCAGTCACTTCCACCTACTTGTAGACACTTGCTGTGGTGTTTATTTTCCAGTAAGAGATGAGCAGCTTCCATTGTTTTTCTCTGCTTTTTTTCCCTTCCTTTGCTCATGATTTTAGTTTTCTTCCATTCAGGCAGGTACCATGATTTCCCTGCAAGTGTTGCTATTGTACTGGTTTTGTTGTGCTTTCTGACACCTTCTTTGTGTTTATTTAATCTTGTTGTCAGGCTCTTGTAAGCTCCACCAATATAAACTTTACTGCATCCCCAACATGAAATGCTTTATATTATGCTGCTGTCTGTTGTGTGTTTGTTTTCTGTTCTTTACCATATTTCCTATTTTTATTCTTGTTTTCATTATCACCTCTGTGATTTATGTGCTTCAATAGTCTAGAGACCACTATGAACTTCTTGTTTATCCCATCCTGTTTGCTTTCATTATTCTTTTCTACAGTGTTCCTTGCTGTATGCTGTAGCTTTATGAATATGCCTGTAAGGTATTGAAAGCTTCCACTGTGTGTTCATTTTTTTATTTCAGAATTCAGAGCTGCATATTTGTAATGATCTCAGGAAGAAGTCTAATGTTACATCTGCCTTTGTTTTATTGATATATGCTAAGAAGTGTATAAAATCATTTCTGTCAGTTTGTTTCCTATACAGAGTTTAGGTCTATTGTCACCTCTACAAGTCAAAGTGTCAAGGAATGGTATCTTCATATTCTTATACTGTGAACTGTATAATTCTATCATACCACTTAGTCTTGCTGATGTCACCTATGTGTCTTGTCTTCTTGGTATGATGTCCAGGATGCCATCCATACTTCTTAGCCACATCAAGTGTTTGCTTATGATGGCTTCATCATGTTCTTCCAATGACTCCACTACTAGAGAAGCTAGGACAGTAGTTAATGGTAAGCCCATTATATTGATGGTATTCTTGTCCCATGAACACAAAAAGTCTGAATCTTACATACAACGATACGAGTTTTAGGTAATGTTCCCTTGGGAAGGGCAGATCATCTCTCATCTCTTGAATCTCTCTTTGTGCTGTTGGGTATGCAGTAAAGTCTAAACAGGTGAAACTACAAGGGCCAGACAACAAGACTAAATAAACACAAAGCAGATGTCAGAAGATACATACAGACGAAGCAGGGCACCTGCCTAAATAAGAGGAAACTAAAATAATCAGCAAAGGAATGAATAAACAACAGAGAAAAGCAACAGAAACTGTTTACATCTTACTAAAAAAGAACTTAAACACCACAGTGTGGGTCTACAAGTGAGTAGAAGTGGCTGAAAATCTGGTGAAATGAAAGCAAAAAAATGTGATTGGTCAGATGGTGGTCAACAGGTATATATAGTGGACCAAGGTGTAGCAAGGCAAACAGACCAGGAACATATGAAAATTTTGTATAAAATAAATTGAATTTATAGTCTCACTGTTTTCTTAGTATCCAGATTTAAAGATTAGTTAAATCACCAAATAAACAGCTAGAATATTGATTTGGTAATGAAAATATAACAATGTTATATAAAATACAAATAAGAATATGTTACATGTACTATGAGGTATGTCTAACATAATTATTTCCAGTTGAAGTTTTAACATTTAACAAAATGCATGAAACAGAATTAATATGTATAGTTAAATTTTCCATAAATTAAAAAAGAAAGAATGATAAGTCTTCAGAATGTTCAAGAATATTAACAAGGCATAAAAAATTACATTTCTTAAATTGGTAAAGAATATAATTAGCAAAATCTATTGTAAAGTAATTAATGATGTTACTTGATACAAGCATCATAAATTTTGAAATAAAATATTAATAAGTAAGAATGTGAACACCAAAAAGTAACCTAGCTGCTTTGTGCCATAAAATGCCAAACCTACCCACTCACCCAAAAGGTAAAAAAACAAGGTAGGAATAGATGTGATTTGTTTTACTTTTTTTATATGGTACAATTTCAAAAGTGGTATATCCATCTTCCATCCATTCATACTTCGTATTATTTTTGTAACTTTATACTTGTTCAAACAAAATGAAAGGTGTATATGGTTACATTTATCTGTTGTAAACTTTGTTTCAGCAATAGTTCATGTATGTAATCACATTACACAACCCTAATGAAATGCATGCACCGTAAGTGGGGTGTTTGATGTCAGAAATGAGACAAAGCTTCAACAGTCACAGTTTGCTTATGGGAGACATTATAGTTACCTGACTGTTTAGGGATGGACCAAAAAAACAGTATCAAAACCACTGATTTTTGAAGTTTTTAAATTTGAGTATTTAGAAAGGATTAGCTTCTGATAAAACTTTTTGGAAAATACATTTTAAAATTCATACTGTTTCAAAAACAACTTCAGATGTCAACAGGCCACACTTCATTGGAAAACAATTCAAAGGTAAATTATACAAGTCATTGTTCATGTTTTCATTTCAGAACTCTCCAGCAAACATGTGCAGGACTTTGACAGTAGTAGCATTCATTCTCACATAGGAGACCCATTTTAGGTACTGACTGCTATGATAGACTTTGTTCAATACAGAATTTTTAACATAGATGTACAGAACTGAAAATTTCACTTCCAAAGGTTAGATTCATAGTAAGAACCTAGATCTAGAGAATCTACTTTTTTAAATCTAGTTTACAAAGCTGCATGATGATCATATAGTGCATACACATAAACAGTCATGCATCTGCATATGAGATAAGGGTGGGTTGTTACTTGGTAATTCACGGAGTATGCTCGCAATCACAGAATATGACTACTAGTGTACTGTTAGCTCAATAGCAATAATGCAGAATGAAAATTATGTAATTAAATGTTATTACCAACATTATGTAAAATTCAGAAATATACTTTTAGCCAAAGTAACATAATTCAATCATATACATTAACATTTGCACAAATTGAAGGCAAAAGAGATCTATGCCTTTCCAACAACATTAGTCAAATTGTCAGACTGACAAATTTATGGTTATATGAAATTTTTGTTTTTATGGTACTGATTTTCTCAAGTACTTTAGCAGCTTGTAACTCTGCAGTTGGTTTGTTTACCACTCAATACTGTTTATAAGGTTTTGTTTACATATTTGCAGTGTTTGAGATTTTAATTTGTGTTGTACATATTACAAGTCTGGCCCATTTCTACTATATGATACCAAACTTAAATACAGAACTGTTATGTAGCTGTAGCTGGTATTAACATTATATATATATATAAATAAAGAAAAGAAAAAAAAGAGTTTAAACTAATGAAGAGGTAAAACCATTGGCTATAATGTACTAAAGCAGTTTCCTTTAACAATTTCTTCCAAGAAATTAGCATGTACATATGAGGATTTTTAAAAGTTTGTGATATTTTGTAAAAGTTCTAAGCCCACAGTAATTAACAAGGATAAACTTCACACAGAAATGAATGAATTTTGTGTTAAAATGTGCAATGAGAAATCTCATTTGGGAAAAATTATAGTTTATAAGCTCTATCCACAAAAACTCTCAATCAAGAACACTTTTTTTTATCTAATAATATGTGAGTAGTAAATGTAAAATAACATACTTGAAATATTAGTATTTAAAAATGCAAAGTTTAAAGTGTCCATTTTATTGAGAACTTTGTAAGAGTAATGATGTTGATATCTAAATTTGTAAATTATGCTTTGTTTTTAGTAATTTATTTTAATAGAGGTGGGTTCAGTGGATCAACATGTTTTTATATATACAGAAAACCTTGATAATTAAGTATAAGAATATTATTAATTAACATATCTATATGTGTAACTGATGTACAAAGCTATTATATCTTTCTTACCATTCTAAATAAAATTGCAACTCATAGGTTAAAGTTACTGTTATTTGAAGTTCTATATGTTGGAAGACAGACTAAATTGCATAAATGTGTTGTCAAGTTAAAAAAAATATTCTGCAAAAAACTGTTTAATATGTTTAGATGTATATGTTATACCAGTACTTACATTCTTGCATTTAAATCCTAGCTTTGTACTGACTTTAATTCATATGTTTACAATCCTTTTATCAATATACGTGCACAACTACTATAGTGTAGGAGCAGAAATGGCAAGAATGAACATTGATTTTATAGCAATCAAAGAATGAGAGAAAGATACTGTAGTTTAACATCAATCACCTTACATGATCAAGACCCATGTAGTCTTTGGTTCCAGTGAGTATAGTAACTGTCATATATAATTAGACCTCCGAGTCAGAAACATCTACATTTATACAATCACAATATATTACACCTTAATCACTTTTATCAATAACAAGGAAAGTGGTGTTTCTTTAGTTTTTCCTAAAGCAAAAAAGAAACAACAAATTTTTAACTATGGCTAATAAAATGGCTCTATTAATATATTTTGACTTACCTTAATTCAAATGTTTGCCAGATAGAGAAATAATGCAATGATGTACAATTAGCTTGTTTGAATGTAATCATGAAGTAAACATGTATCAAATCACAACTATCAGCAAATCAAAGAATAAACATGTTAAACAGATTTAAGTTGTACACTTTGTATTATTTAAGGAATGAAAAACGTCTGCTTTAATATTCATCGTAATAGAAATAGTTTCATACCATCAAGCAACACATCCTTTTAATTTTAGATTTTTAAGCATTTCATAGAAATGTCATGCCCATCAAGAGCACATTTACATGTACTTGCATTAATCAAGCATATCACCTTTTTATCAGTTAGGCTTAGGCAGTGAAGTTCAGCAAACAAACCATGCCTTTGAGAAGCTCCATGTATTTCTTCAGCTATTGCTTTGGCTTGTCCAGTTTGAGAACCATACAGCAATAAGAATTTGTTACTAATATGTTTTGACATAATGGTACTACCTGAAATAATAAAGAACAAAACCATGCATATTATTTTCAACAATCTACTCTTTCACTACTTATTCATTTAAATAGGTACATAGTTTTTATTTTTGCAAGTATCTTGTACTACTACTGTTAATGAGTAATATTTATCAATATTAATGTATATACATTACAATGTGAAAAGTGCTTGACTATGACGTCGGATTACACATTTGAAATGTGCACTAGAGTACTAGAAGGTTACTAATGGGAAGTGAAATTCCATGAAAGTGAAACTGGCGTAACTCAGTGAACAGTATTGAAACGAATAATGAATTGGACTTCAATTTTTTATTTTTTCATTTTAAACACTTTGCTTGCTGAACAACGTAAAATAATAAATCAGTAGTACGAAATCCCCATATAGGTTCACTGTCTAGCAAAAACACAAAATCCCACACACTACAAATAGTGCACTTCACAAATACGTTTGTCGATAATCAAGTAACGTCTTAAAATACACAGTACATTATATTAATTTACTTACGTATATATGCATAAGACGTTTTCTAAAACACAAGTTTTATTAACATTTCATACTTGGTAAGAAGATCGGAAACTAATACGTTTCATTCACTATGACTATGACTCATAGTAAGACTGTGAGCGAAATTTTCCAAATGGTCATGGGATTTTTAAACTTATGTTAAATTCAATAAACTTGTGTTTTTTTAAACTTACAACATTAACAATTAGCATCCTATTAATTACAAGTAACAAGTATTTAAAATTCGCATGTTATACAATATGCATTATGATAGTAAACATTAATATTACCTCATAAATTCTTAAAACATTCCATGCCGCTATGGAAACTTTTAGCTTCTAGTACATAAAAAAGAATATGCGCACTCTATTGCGTTAAATTTGTGTCTTTATTAAAATAACATGTTTGCAACTGAAAATGTAAAAAAATAAAATAAAATAAATTAAATATAGAAAAAATATAACCATAAAACAAAACACAATTATTAATAAATTAGAATATAAATAATGCATATTAATTTGCTATTGGCTATTTTCAAACTGAAAATTGACATTCAAACCATAGTTAAAGAGGTCTAGGTCAAAATTAAAATATGGAGACAAGTGTGTTTTTTCTTATAACAAAGCCACGTCGGGCTATCTGCTGAGCCCACCGAAGGGAATCAAACCCCTGATTTTAGCGTTGTATATCCGTAGACATACCGCTGTACTAGCGGCGGGCATATGGAGACAAAGGCCACGCACATATACTGTATATATTTACAGAACCATATACATGTATATACTAACAATATGATAAAATAATCACTAACATTTCCGATATAACAATTAAAATAATTTTAAAACAGCAAAAGGTTTGTAAGCTATCCACCTGGTCACATCAGCAGGGCCAGCACCTAGACAATTCGGATTATGGTTACAAGATTTCTTCAGCTGTCTAAACTGGTTTGTGGTTTTCACTTTGGATATCCCCCCAAAAAATCCACACACACAGAGATGCATATATATATATGGATACACAGATATAATATAAATGGTAAACATAATATGCACATAGTTAAAGATCTTTTCAATTGAATTCAACCCAACAGATGGTGCTACATATTAGACAAACACGGGACAGTTTCTAAAGGTAAAGTATATACTTTATACAGGTATAATATAAAAAGTAAACAAAAAAGAGTATTAAAAATAAAGAATTTTAAAATAAAGTACGGATTTTGCTATAAAAAGTAATGAAACAAGAATTAAAAACAATCACAAATTTATAAAATTTAATATTTACTTTAGCAGCTTTATATACTTATCTGTAGGTCAAAATGAGGATTACATTTTATAAATTTGTTATTGTGGTTTACTTTTTGCAAATGTTATAGCTACCAAGAATATATACATATACATAGTATATAAACAGGAAAATATAAAATACAATTTTAAAGGCATATAGGGATTACTCGTTATTCATATAATTGCTTTAAGTATCTGAAACAAAACAAATGCGCCTAGCATGGCCAAGTGGTTAAGACACTCGACTTGTAACCTGAGGGTCGCGGATTCGAATCCCCATAACTCCAAACATGCTCGTCCTTTCAGCCGTGGGGTAGTTAAAATGTGACGGCCAATCCCACTATTCATTGGTAAAAGAGTAGCTCAAGAGTTGGCGGTGGGTGGTGATGACTAGCTGCCTTCCCTCTAGCCTTACACTACTAAATTAGGGACGGCTAGCGCAGATAGCCCTCGAATAGCTTTGCGCGAAATTCAAAATAAACCAAAACAAATGCGGCAATAAAAAGTGACACTAGTCGGTTATATTTTAAAACGATTTTCAATCCCTACTTCAGCTGTCAAATGTAGAAGTGTTTCAGCTAGCTATGAAGATCACAAAGTTAAAATTTTATTTTATTTTCCTATTTATTGTTAAATCAACATTGTCTAAGGTTTTAATTACAGAGTTTCACCTGGGGGGAGAAAAATTCTTAGTTTATCCAATCACTAAAGAGTTTATCTATGAATTTTCCCTTTTATACAGTTATAATATTATACAGGTATTTACCTAAAGTAAACTCACATATATTCTTTTCATCACTACCATTTTATACATGGCTTTAATATCAAACTGTCTGAATAACATCAATGTATTAAAACATGTCATTGCCAGCCATCTGTGACAAATTAAAAGTTATCAGCTTTTACTTTACAGTTTTATAAAAATAGAATAAACACAATTAGAGCCATGGCCAAAATTGTAGGACAATTTGTTAATCATTAATATTAAATTCCAACCAGAGCAAGCATTTACTTAAATCAAAACTAAGTACAAACCTGGTAATCAATACAGCTAATTATATATATATATGTTTTTAGGTTTCTACTTATAAATGCTAGAATGTATTGTTTTATCAGCTCAGTATTAACGACATTTTCGACCTAATCCAATAATTTCGACCCAATAATACTTCACAATGTTCGGCGAGCTTAGGAGTTTTGGGTTACTCCTAAATACACATATTATGTTAACAATGCGAAATAAAAGTTACGACAATGAAAAACATTCAAAATCAGAAGTAATATAACCAACATTGTTAATGAAAATAACAGTAAAGAAATAACAGATTTAACCTAGAGAACACAAAAAAATGCTAGCAACTGCTTGAGCTACCGTCGTAAAAAATTAAAATCTTACAGAAGTCAACAGTTTCTCGTTGGGACAGCGGTAAGTCTTCGGATAGACTCGTTTCCCGTCGGTGGACACAGTAGATAGCACGATGTGGTATTGCTATAAGAAAACACACACACATACATAACTCAACAAAGACTTAATATTTTATTTGCATTCTTGTTCGTATATATTTTCTCCCCATTACACCCATTTAACACTCGTAGTTCAGGAAGGCAGTTCGTTTTATTCACCATTACACCCGCTGAACACTTGTAGTTCAGAAAGGAAGTTCGTTTTATCTGTGTATTTCTCTCATTTTTAATTTCACTTGTGAAGCTTTGGTTTTCTAAACTTGGTGCACCCTGTGGCTCAGAGGTATGTCTGTGGACTTATAACACTAGAATCCTGGCTCCAATACTTCGGGTGGGGAGAGCACCAATAACCTTTCATGTCTTTTTGGTTTTAAGTATAAACAAATAATATTCTAAGCTTAAGCCCATAAGGTTGCTCAGTGGCAAGTCTACAAGCTTATAACGCTAAAATTAGGGCCAAATTTCCGAGGCGAATTGTTGTTGTTGTTTTGAAATAAACACAAAGCTGAATAATGAGCTATCTGTGCTCTGCCCACCACGATTTTTAGCATTGTAAGTCCGCAGACATATTGCTGTGCTACTTGGGGGTTTCACAGTGGATATACTACAAATAGTCCACTGTGCTTTTCTGCATGTAATAACAAAAAATTTTAAGTTTTTTTTTACGTTAAATGTTTATCGTAAAAATTCACAAAAGTATGTGTTCTATATTTTAGTGCAAGCTTCGATTACGTTTCTTTTATAATTTTTCCAATACCAATATTTCTTCCTTTAATTTCTCAGAAGTTTATACTTTTTCTTGCCTTTATATTTAATTTTTATTTATTCTGTTAAGACATATTCTCGTACAAGAGAAAATACATAAAAGTTTGTGTTGTTATTTCTTTGACATGTCTATCTTCCATATTTTATTCAGCGCTCATTTGTCCCTATCTTTTTTTTTAAGTTGACTTTAATATTTATACTAAGTCTGTTTGTTGACTCCTTTCTTAAATTACTCGAGGGCTATCTGTGCTAGCCGTCCATGATACTAAAGTGATAGACCAGAGGGAAGACAATGAGCCAATATCATATCATTCACTGTCAACTCTTAGGCTACTCTTTACCAACAAATAATGGGAACGACTGTTATATTATAATGACCTCATGGCTGAAAAGGAGGCATACATGTTCAGCGACGGGTTTTAATCATACGTAACACAGGTTATAAGTAGAACTTTTTAACCATATTGAACTCTTAGTCATTATATAATACGTTTTTATCTAACAAGAACATTTTAAAATTAAAATTATCCTATAATTAAATATTAACATAATTCATCACATATTAATGGTTTATGCACTGAAAGCATTGCAACATCGTAAGATGTATCTATTGTCATTATAATGAGAGTTATAAACGATTGGTAAACTTTAACTTTCTACACCCAATTTCTCTTTATTCTTTGTAGAAATCATCATTTTAACACTTGTTTCATTAATTCAGAACACAATGTATCAATAGTCATGTTGTTAACCTAAGCATTATGAAAATGTATCGCATGTTATATTAAACACCATACAAAAAAGAATAAAGAAAAGTTGGAAATCATATCAAATTATAGATTCATTGGCTCACTAACCCTATTTAAAAATGAGTGTGTTACTAATGTGAAAAACACCAAACAGATGTAAAGCTTATTGCCTGAAATAAATTGAAATTGAACTTTTAAAGTAAACGATTAATGCCAGCCCCAGTATAATGGCTCATAGATTGGCTCTGGGTTTGATTTTTAAAGTACAAACTTTTAGCTCATAGCGATTTGAGATAAAATTGCAGATGTAACTAGTGAGGATTTATTCTTGTTTTTCTAATGTAATAATATCTTGTTTGTATAATATTATTCCATAATAGGTTAAGAAACATATTATATTCTAGTTATATTGCAAATCTCTTCTTTTTTGCAGTAATGTTATATATTTTTTTTTACAATGCAGATATTTTAGTTAGAATCTTGACAATTATTTTGGAAATTAATTCTTTATTCAATGTATTATTTCATAAACTGTTAACTACAGTAGTAATCGTAAGATAATGGTCAGAAACAGTATACAGTTTAGGATAAATCAATAAATTCATGTAGAATAACTCGATACATATATAAAATGTTCATTTGACTTGCCTTTTTAATTTTGTGTTTTTCACAAAATTTGGTAAAACAAACATCGAAAATACTTGGACAAACTGCTGAAGATAGACTGCTAATGCGAAAATATTAATCATAAATGTATAGACTAAGTTATACAATTTTTCTTGAATTTTAACACTGCTGTAAAACTCAGGACAATTTTGTTTTTCTATTCTCCATGAAATACTGAATCCGATTAAAACATTTTGTTTGGTGTCGTTATATAAAATACATTCTTCATCTAGGAAAATTTATCATTTGGTGAAATATCAGTGTGAAATAAAAAAAAATGCAACAAAATAAATGTCACTGAGAGCTAAAGGGATTTATAACATTTCTCTGTAATGTTTTCTATTAGTTTATCGTAAAATATAAAACAATAATGGTCACGAGAGGGTTGCATAATAGACCGTTAAAGCCAAATATTTTGTGATTTATTTTGTAGTTTTTAAGTTGTCTGGCTTGTGAATATAGACTTTGCCACGGTCTTTTTTAAACTTGCACGATTATGTTTTTTCTGACTGCAAAAACTCTACGATTATGTTCACTAAATGATCACACACTACCGTTACTTATAACAAAGTTAGTGAATTTATACCTTTTTTTTTTTACAAGAATTCCGCCTAGCGCGTAAGGCGTGCGACTCGTAATCCGAGGGTCGCGGGTTCGCGCCCGCGTCGCGCTAAACATGCTCGCCCTCTCAGCCGTGGGGGCGTATAATGTGATGGTCCATCCCACTATTCGTTGGTAAAGAGTAGCCCAAGAGTTGGCGGTGGGTGGTGATGACTAGCTGCCTTCCCTCTAGTCTTACACTGCTAAATTAGGGACGGCTAGCACAGATAGCCCTCGAGTAGCTTTGTGCGAAATTTCCAAACAAACAAACAATACAAGAATTCTAATTGAGTATTATTATATGTCAGTTACCGGTATTAATTATAGTTACTTTTTAATCCTTCAACTGTAGCACTACGTTCTGAATGAAAATTATCTAGTTTATTTGTGGTGGCAAGAGTTCAAGAATTCGAGACTGCCAGAATACTTTGTAACATTGAAATATGCAACAGTCAAGTGGATAGAGCTAACAGTAAAATAACAATTGCAAGACTGCATGTTTAATGTTTATTCAGGTAAAACTGTAATTTCGACATTTAAAATTCAAGACTAATATTTTTACTCCATCACCATTTCCTCTCGCCGTTTATTTTACGGGTAACTGATGTATTTGAATTACGGAGCTTAACTGCTTGCTAAACATTAGTCCTAAGTAGGCTTTACTTGATTTTTTCATGTGTATATTTTAAGACTTAACTTATCTAAATATATAATAAATGCTAACACCTAAAACATATTTTGTGATAAACACGCATATAACTAGCGCAACAAAACATTAAAGGACAATAAGAAACTTTTTGGTCTATCTAGGTTATCCTTTTTCCACTAAATTAAATTAAAAACTAAAATCACTCAAGGCCAAACTTCATTTTTCAAATATTTATCAAGCTTTCTATTAAAATCTCCTAAATTTACCATATCTGAAGGCACCTCATTCCAAAGACCAACTTTCCTGTTAGAAAAAATAATAAAAGTATTTCACCTGAATGTGACTCCTATTCTGTCAAAATTTATATTTGTGTTCCCTAATCTTACCATTCTCACCATTAACTATGAAACAGAAAAGGATGTATCAACATTATCAATTTCCTAATGAACCTTAAACACTTCAATCAGGTCCCCTCTAACTCTTATTTTTCAAAAGAAAGGTTCAAAGATCTTAATTTGTCTTTGTATGATAACCTTTATAGCACTCGCGACATGAAAATGTAATTGATGAAATAAAATTAATGCTATCCCAAGCTACTTCTAACAAGGCTACGCGACCCCCCTGCCAAGGCTTCGCGACCCCCCAAGGGATCGCGACCCACCGGTTGGGAACCCCTGCTTTATACAAACTGTATTACCAGAAGGTTACTGTGATAGAATAAAATAACATTAAAATACATCAACATCATACAGCTCTTGGAATTTCCCATTTCTAGCGGTGTTTTTGAAAACTGTTTTAAAATATAAACACAAAGAAGTAAGTTTAATTCTTGATAATCACAAGATGTATGTACCGTAACTCGATTCTCCGTGGTGGACACAACGGGTAGGCCAATAGGCTTTGCTCTAAAACAAACAAACATTAATACAATTTTTGCAACAACTATTGCTACTTACTGTTATTTGAAATACAGACTAGATTTATTTCCGTAGGATCCTTAAAAGTGTTTTGTTTCGAGAGTAGAAAAAAACAAAATTAAGAACAACAAATATTTTTTATATATTTAAAAACGCCTGGTATGAGTAGAGAAAGCACTAGTAGAAGAGTGAACAACGTTTCGACCTTCTTCGGTCATCATCAGCTGTTTTTAAATATATAATTCTCTACAAGTGGGTTTTCTCGTTATCAAGGAGCAAATATTTTTATTTCTTCCTTTTGAAGCTCATATGTCATGTTTTGCTCTAACCCACTGAGTGTATAATTTTTCTTGTGATTCATGGCATGTGCACGTTTTACTGACGTCACAAATATTCAAGTTGCAACATTAGGCGTTCCTTATGTGATCCCGCGTCGTGCTAAACATGCTTGCCCTCCCAGCCGTGGGGGTGTATAATGTGACAGTCAATCCCACTATTCGTTGGTAAAAGAGTAGCCCAAGAGTTGGCGGTGGGTGGTGATGACTAGCTGCCTTCCCTCTAGTCTTACACTGCTAAATTAGGGACGGCTAGCACAAATAGCCCTCGAGTAGCTTTGTGCGAAATTCCCAAACAAACAAACAAATCCTTATGTGATGTCATTTTAGTGCCTATCGACTGACAGACAATGCACGACTTCCAGGCGGTCTTCGGTACCCTTTCGTGGAAATTATCTTTGTTATTCCTACAGTTCGATATAATGCAAGTGTTTGTTACAAGTAGTTTTTACTACAGTTTGAAACAGTGCATATGCATGTTACTTGTACTTCTCCATTTCGATACAATGTAAGTATGTGTGTGTTAAAATTTTCTCATCACTTCATTTCGATACAATGCAAATGGGTTCATTAGAGATTTTTGTCACGGCATTTTTGTTGTCACTGAGCCACGCTTTAATTATTATACATTCCAAAATTGGATGGCATTTTTGCAGTCCTTGTTTCATCCTTCGTCCACTATAGTCGATGTGATAAAGCAGTACTTGTCAACAAATCATTTAACAAATAAGTATTAATTTAAATTAGTAATACTTTAAGCAAACATTCTAAGCTTATTTATCATCGCGATTCTTTGCAAACTGTTGATGCTTTGAAGGCTTCCATTTAACATCCATCATCCAGTAGAATTATTTATATTATCAATCACATATAACACAGAATAAACCTATTCTTCACCAAATTGTTCCTGCCATTTTCTTTTTAGGAAAATAAGTCTTGGCATTTCATGGTAATACCAAAGATATAAATTCTGCCAATGACGCTGACAAATTTCTAACCTTGCTGAAACATTATGATGAAAATGACAAAATACTGATAGTTAATTTGTATCATCCCAAGGTAAAAATGATACATATTTATCTCCCCCTTCACAAACTCACATCATCAGTGTCATAGGATATGATTTTAATTTGAGTAGATGTTACTGACGATCTAAGAAAGATTGTTTTCTTCCCTGTTCTTATTCAGCGCCTTCTCACAATGTCGAACATTTACCAATATGTCTCCGTTTTGTATATGACAGCCATGAAATTAGGGAAGAAGTTATTGGCTTTGTTAAGCTACTAAAGGTCAGAACAACTGATATTGCATTTGCAATTACAAAAATATAGACTAATGTCGGATTATTTCTAAATGACTTGTGCAGTCAAGAATATGATGGAGCATCCACCACAGCTAGCGAAAGATCTGGTGTCCAAGAAACAATTCGAGATATGCGCGAGACACTCACAGTTACGATAGAAAGTGTTCGTACCTCTGCGTCGTGAGTAGTTTTTTCCTCATAACTTAAAAGATATCATGATTAGGATAATGAAAGTAGAATATATTATAAATATTAAACTAACACACATCTACATAATTTTTTATGTAAATTGAACGACAAATAAACTGTTTATAAACAAATAACCAAACATAAGAGGGGCAGAAAGTGTTCATGCGTCTATTTTAATGGTCAGTTGTGTAGCTTTTCAGGTGAATTACTTGGCGCAATCTCTCTTCATAGCCCTCCATGATCGTTTGACATTACTCGACTGGTATTTTCTTCCATTCTTCCTTACAGAAGGCCTCCAACTCTTGCAAGTTTTTCGGATGATGCTGATGAACCCTGATCTTCGACTCATGCCAAACGTTTTCAATTGGGTTGAGATTGGGTGACTGCGATGGTCACTCCAGAACGCTTATATGGTTCCTCTGTAACCACGATTGCACATATTTCGATGTGTGCTTCGGGTCATTGTCGTGCTGGAAGATCCGACGACGCCCAAGTCGCAAGTTCCGAGCATTATTCTTGATATAAGTGCCTAATATATCAATGTACTCTTCTTTTTTCACGATTACGTTGACGCGGTGAAGGCTGCCTACACCAGAAGAGCTGAAGGAACCCCATAGCATGATCGAATCAACTCCGTGTTTAACTGTAGGGACGGTGTTTTTTGGAAGATTTCGTTTCCCCTTACGGAAAATATTGCGAACATTATTGTGGCCGAAAAGCTCGATTTTAGACTCGTCTCATCAAATAATACTTTTCCAATAGGTAAAGGGTTTACCTACATGCTTTCTTGTATACCTCAATCGTGTTTCTAAATGAACAGGCTTTAAATATGGAGTTCTACGAGGACGGCATGCTTTGAACCTAGAAGAGCGTAACATGTTCGTAACTGTAGAGGTGCTTACTTTAACCCTAGTTTCCCTTACCAGTTTCTGTATGTCATTACGTGTTAAACGAGGGTTCCTACTAACTTCTCTGAGAACCTTTCTCTTGGTTCTCTCTGGAGTTTTGGTGGGGTGTCCAGAACGACGGAGGTTAGCAGTTGATCCTGTAAGCTTAAACTTGACAATTATGCTTTGAACAGTAGATTTCGGCACATTAAGTTGTGTAGCAATACCGGAAAGAGACACACGAGACTCGTATTTTACAATAATTCGGTTTTTTAAATCACTGGACAGTTGTTTCCTGTTCGCCATGATGACCAAGCAGATAATGACGGAGACGGCGCTAAATTGCCGGAAGTAAATGTTTTGCTGGCTAAATTCCAATAATTATGAACCCAGTGTCTAGTTCTGGAATGGTATAATGTAGTTTATTTGCCAACCTAAACAAAATTTTTATGGGAATATCAGTTTTTTCACATGTTCTGAACTGTACGAACTTTTTCTGCTCCTCCTATTTTTGGTTGTTTGTTTATAAACAGTTTATTTGTCGTTTAATTTACATAAAAATTTATGTAGATGTGTGTTAGTATACTATTTATAATATATTTTACGTCTATTAGCCATGATACCTTTTAAGTTATGATCAAAAAACTACTCGGGACGCAGGGGTACGAACAGTTTCTGTCGTAATTGTACTTAGCCTTGCTATTATAAATTTTTGTTTAATTTCTCCAATATGGATCTGTATTGAACAAATTAAAGGAATAATTAAATTCTTACTTAAACGTGGGGAACTATTGAAGGCAATCTATGAAAAGGACATTCAATATGAAACAGCTTCTTAATATCTTCCACTATTAAATGTGTGCATTATATACCGGGTTGAGATTGGGAAAGGTTTTACTTATATCATTCATTCTTACTTCACATGTGTCAGGTTATTTCATAAGAAGATGATAAATTTGAAGTTTTCATGACAATAGGGCTTTTTGAAATAAGAAAATTCCATGGCTTATCTGAAAATACTGAAAATATTTGAATTCATGTTTTTTTTTTCATTTCGTAGCTTTACAATGTTTCCCTTGCTAGTTGAATGAAGCCTTTTATAAGTTTAAGATCTAAGCTAAAACATTCTTTCTAGTGTTTCGCTAACAGAACAACTCTGTGAAGACCACCGTCACTGGGAGTGAACGTAAATGATTATTCATATTGTATCTTCAAGCACAGTAATGATATTGCAGACAAATCTAATATTAATGTTAATACACCATAGTTAACAAAAAGCCAAATGTGCAAATGCAGAAAATAATTCCATGGAGGATTACTTTGGGAAAACAGTAATCATTCCTTTTCTTGACTCTCTTCAGATTGGATGCAGATGTAAAGCAAGCAGCAACATTTTAGAAACTTATGCCAAGAAAACTCACACAAGATATTTCTATCTCTTACATTAGACACAGGCTATAGAATTTTATAGGAATAATCTACCAAATCTTGATATTTTTGATGAAGAACTTCCTCGATGGAAGACAAGATTGTTTAGTATACTTATCCAGGACATGCCACAAATACTGGCTGACTGCTTACAAACGTGCTTCACTGTAACAAATATCTTTAATACTGATATTTTTCCTTTATCGCCACTAAGGTCATATTCATGCGAACGTTCGGTATCTGCACTCCGACAGTTGAATAATTATTTGAATTATACACAAAGCAAAGAAAGAATGATTGCTCTGACTTTAATACACACTATTTATGACACTGATATCAACATCGAAATTGTATGTAAGTTGTTTATTAAAAAGCACTCCCGAAGATTGGAGCATGCTTACGTGTTATTTCAGTAGTGCATACATGTAATTATGTGACAGCTAATGATTGAAATTGTTAATATATTATTATTGTACAGAGTTGTTCAAATAGTAATATAATTTAACCATTAATAACTGCTCTCCATGTAGATAATACAGTACTTTAATATAACAAAATATGCATTTTTATGCTAATTTAAGTCTGGCTCTCCATGCAGTGTTACAACAGAATGATTTGTTGACTTTTCATTGGATGTTTATAGATTTTATATAAACAGTCATACAGTTGTTTAAGCTATAATTCATGCAAATTTTTTCCACATTTAATCTCATAGCACCTTTTTTTTTACAAATTTTCTGAGGGCATCAATACCTTTGGAATGCTGATTTGGCGTTGTACGGTCTATTTGTTTGAATTTCGTCCAAAGCTACTCGAGGGCTATCTGCGCTAGCAGTCCATAATTTAACAATGTAAGACTAGAGGAAAGGTAGCTAATCATCACCACCACTTGGGCTACTTTTTTGCCAACGAACAGTGGGATTGACCGTCACATTATAATGCTCCCACGGCATGTTTGGTGCGAAGGGAATTCAAACCCGCGACCCTCGGATTACGAGTCGAACGCCTTAACCTACATGACCATGCCGGGCCTTGCACGGTATATATTAGCTTTGAGTCTCATATATTAGAAAAACCCTTTCAAACATTCTGCGTAAGTTTTGTATCTTAAAAAGAAAGTGACTGAAGTTTCGGATGGTTTTTATTGCACTCTAAAACTTTTATTGAATTTTATATCTCTAATCCAATAGAAATGAAACACTTCAGCATTGGTTATCACATACAAGCACTTTAGTAAAACGTATGGTGTATGTACTTTAAACAATTCATGAAACATTTAATTTTAAGATGAGGAACGACTAACATTTATTATTTTGTTTTGTTTCTGACGCCTCGTACCATTTCAATTTGTTTGTGTTTTAATTATGTGCTTATTAGTACATTTAAATTCAGATGTTTTGGTTTCAAATGCTTTTCAGATTTAATTTAATAAACTTTATAGTTATTGACCTGATCACAAACAAGTCTAAAAGGCAAATTTATTTTAAGCTCGGCTAAAAGTATTATTATTTCTGCCCGATACTATATAATACAATTCTATATAATCGAAATTTCGGGTTAAATCACATCAAAAATAATATCTAAAGACATGCACAAGTTCGATGAAAATTTGTAATTAAAAAAACGCTTAACGTCTGTTAACATCCAACTATTTTACAATTGCTCACCGGTGACTCAGCTGTAAATATGAAGGCTCAGATAGCCCATTTTGTATCTTTGCGCTTAATTATAAACAGACAAACTTTTGAATTATGAATACTTTCATTTAAAATAAAACTTGAAATTTGACGAAATTTAAATTTTAAGTACCAGAAATGGAAACTGGTACATTTAACCAGAAAAGTCATATAATAATTTATGAAAGCCAACGATCCATGAATTTTACATTAATTAATAGTTACATTGTCTTACTCTAATTTTCAAGCCAATTCATACAATTATTTTCGTAACCCTACTTCTACATAGCAGTTGATCATGTTTTTAACAAAATTCACGATAATTAAGTTTGTAAGAGATAAAATAAAGTGCCTCAAACATCATAAACTTAGATATAACATCTTCCACTAAATGCGGTGTTAATATTATTTTTCATAATGTATTGACACTTGGGGATGATCGATTGTTAACGTAAGCAATATCTTTGAAACTAGTGCGAGCCTATTAGTTAACCCACACACAGTTGGAAAGCCAGGAAATGCGATGTCTTGTACTCAGCGGTATGGGTTATTACTTTCATTTATCGCAATGACTATTCGAGTAATGTTAGAACTGCAGTAGTTAAAAATCATTGTTAATGGCTATTAATTCTGTATTAGAGATGTTAGGGTGGTTTGTTTGTTTTTACTGGTAAGTTTCGGCAAGGTTCAAGATTTGTTTGTATGTTTATTAAAACATTCTGTGTCATTCTGACCTGTAAAATAAGGCGGACATTTTCTTACTGAGTTGATTAAGTTCGAGTGTATGAAAAACAATAGTTCTCACGTCGGACGAAAATAACTTTGATCAGAATATCCGTTTCCTATAAGAAAATATACACACAACTAAAATTAACGCATTATTAGGAAAGAGTAAAGTGTCAAAAGGTGTCGCAGTATTTACGAGCTTTGGTTGCAACTTTATGCGGCGCTGAATGCCATCTAGGAGATAATTTTATTTGAGAACACGCAAAGTTATTATTTTGGATATACCAACTTTTACAGTTTCAGTTTATTCTTATAAAGTAAGCAGAACAAAAATAAATCGAAGTGAAGAGAAAATCGTGGGATCGAATCTTAACTAATCTTTTTTTTTGTTGCTTCTTTGAAAAATATTCAGGGAAAAGAGTAACTTAAGATATCGTGTTTATACTGATAAATATGTCTAACTTAAAGCTGTTTTGTTATATTAGTTTGAAATATTTTACTCTCCTGTAAATAAAATATTTAATAGCTTTAGTAGGACTGCTATAAGTTATTTTTGTTTCCGTGCTGATATAGAAAAACGTTGTTCTTATTAAACACAAAACACAAAGAGCTTTCTGTGCTCTGCACACCACTGTTGTCGAAACTGTTTCTAATAATATAAGTCCGCAGATATACCACTGTGCCACTAGAGGGCATATTTTTGTATATATAGCCCCGTGATGGGCAACGCTCAGATAGCCTTTTGTGTAGCTTTATGCATAATAACTAAACAAAGATACAAAAATATTATATATAAGAAGTCGTGTAATAACCATACATCTAATGCTACTACTGTTCGAAGAGACTTTTGAAAAGGTTAAATTTTTATACGCAGTGAAACACTGCAAGGGCTAAAGATGGTCGCCTCATACAGAGGGACTTGAAGTCTATTTTTCTGTAAAATGTTTTATTCAATGAAGCAAAATGATGCATTTCCTGGATCAATGTGATGATGAATTTGGCCTGAATCCAGCCGGCTATTCTATGAAAATACGTTATAGAGAGCTGCTGATTTGACCAAAACGTGTGATATTTTTATTGCACGTGAGTGTGAGAATAGACCTAGATACACGAGTCTTACGCTCAAGTGTCAGTAGCTCTGCCACACTTAACGACAAAAATTATTTTGCAACACAATTTTAAAGATTTGTAATTGTAACATATTCTAAAGTCTGTACTTATGAAAACAGATTTATTAAAATGTATAACAGATATAGAAGGTAGAAAAACGAATCACAAAAAGTATAATATATATGTTTGATCTTTTTCAAGAGAACCGCTGAAAAAAAAAGAAAAGAATCACCATAATGTAATGTGTAAAAAAATAATTAAGAACTAAAAGCATTAGTGTTTTAGACCTTGGTCTTGTGAATGAAATCTGACTGTTGTCGAGAAAGCGTTAACTTTACCTCAATATCCTTTGACCCGCTCGTTCTCTTTAGTCACCTTTTCGTATTTGTTAGAGTATTGATTTTTATTATTGGAGATACTGAAGGTAGTATGTACTTGCTGAAAAGTCGTTCCAGATTCGATAACAAGGTTATATATTATAATAGGGCCTGCACTTTGTGCGTATAAAACTAGCAGCATTTATTAAAAGAAAAATCTATGTGTTTCAGAAAGAACGGCCAAACTTTATAATGGGAGTGTATATATCTAACAGTCATATTTATAATGGGAGTGTATATAGCTAACAGTCATATTTATAATGGGAGTGTATATATCTAACAGTCATATTTATAATGGGAGTGTATATATCTAACAGTCATATTTATAATGGGAGTGTATATATCTAACAGTCATATTTATAATGGGAGTGTATATATCTAACAGTCATATTTATAATGAGAGTGTATATATCTAACAGTCATATTTATAATGGGAGTGTATATATCTAACAGTCATATTTATAATGGGAGTGTATATATCTAACAGTCATATTTATAATGGGAGTGTATATATCTAACAGTCATATTTATAATGGGAGTGTATATATCTAACAGTCATATTTATAATGGGAGTGTATATATCTAACAGTCATATTTATAATGGGAGTGTATATATCTAACAGAGTCATAAACTTGGTGGAAGATTTTATAGATTTCACATAAATTATCTTAAAGTGTTGTGAATGAGTCAGCAGTAAGATGATAGTTATCTAGTTATTAACTTCTAAGTATATGCTTATTTCTTCATTTTTATTGGGTATGCACTGAGTTATAATGATTTAAATTTCTTTTTTTTTTAATTTTAGATTTAGAACTCCGCCATTTTTAAAACTTATAATACTGCATTCCAAAAATAGTGTCAAACTATTTCACCTATGGAATTATTTCACTTTAATTCAACTAGCTTTGGAATGTATTGAATATATTGAAGCATGTGTTAGAATGACACTTTGATTAACATTTTTATAAAGCAACAGTGTAATTATTTTTAAAGTTACATTACACTTAATGTTTAAATTATTTATGGAAATATTTCAAATAATGTCTGATTTAACAATTGTACAGTTATACTCTGCACAAAGTCTCTGAGCGCAAATAACTTTCTGAATCAGAAGTTGCTTATATGTTTAACTATGCCAATCCATATTTCAGGCTTTTTACCATCAATTAATTTTTCGAATCGCAAGGAAAAATACATAAAATATATTTCATAATTACCTGAAACATGTATGAAGATCAAAAGCTTGTTTATGTCCATACTAAACAATTGTGTAATATGTTTGGAAAAATGTTTGAATATATGCTATAAATTAAGCTCAAGTACTGCTCACTGTGCATGCATCAGTTAAAAAGCGACACGATCAAATGAGACACATGCACAAAAAATAATAATTTGTTTTCAACGACTTACGTTTCAAAAATGTTTTATTTTGTTTTAAGCGTAAAGTTACGCAATTGGTTATTTTTACTGTGCTTAAGCTGTTACAACAAAATAAAACGCAGACCTCTTCCATTCTGAAAAAAATAAAACGCAGACTTCTTCCATTCTGATCTCAGAATGTACTTTGAAAATGCAAAACTTGCTAGTCCAGTGCCCAGCGATGAATTTAGTGTGTATTTTTACAACATAATGAAATTAATCGTACAATATTTCAGGTTCTGTGCTGCTTTGGGAATTATTTCTTTCATTGTTGATAGGGCAAAGAGTAGTCTAGTGGTTAGTGTGCCAGGCTACTGATTGAAGGCTCCAAGGTTCGAGATGTGACGCCATTAAATACGCTATACTCTTGTAGCTTTGAGCGTGTTATAAAATTAACAGTAAATCCTCTTATCCGACTCCAAGAGACATACACCTATACTAGTGGCCATTAGGCACTGTTGGCTTTCACTTTCAATCTTGTTTTTGGTCATTAGTTGAAACTTGTTACGACTATACCAAGACATCAGAGATTGCTGAGATCGACATTTAGACCATATGTGCACGAAGTGCCGTTCTGGTTAAAAATACCAATTCATATTTCATTTTCGATTTTGTTAAGTATTGTGACCGTGATTACAGAGAATTGCCCGGCATCACAATTTCCATTGTAACGAGCTTCAGTGAAATCTTTTCTCAAATCCACCCCTATAAAGAAATGTCGACTTTATAGATCTTGCTTAAACGAACTAATCATCATTTTTTATCGGGACTGCTCTATAAGACTTAAGAAGTCGAATGGGATTGTTTTAACTCCAGATACGTTTGACACATTTATAAAACTAGCAGCTTATTTTGAGATGTGGCTATGATTTTGTCGGCCATAGTCAATTTCAAATACTTGTTTATTGTGCTGTTACCATTTACAGACAATAAGCTCAGCTTTTTTACAATGTTTTTCTTTGTTTTCCACTTGGGGGAGGGGTCCGAAAAGTTCTCTTTCGTAACCTTAGCCGTTTCTTTACAGTTGCTCTGCAGTGCGAGTTTTACTGCATCCATGAAGAATACTGAAGGTTATCTTTTGGCTGTATAATATTAAACAATATTGCTTATGAATATTTATTTCCAGAAAGGTTTTTTATATCCCCTCATTCCTGGAAGCATTGCACTGTCTGACGTTCTTGAAACATATGGGTAATAGACATATTGCCCTTGTCAATACGGTTCGCCTCTATATATGGAAACTACAATTGTGATAAACGATTATTAACCAGAAAACTACACATATTTGACCAGGAACATTACAAACCATTTAACTTCAGTGAATGAACTTCGGAAGTGAGTATATCTACGAGAACATTAAATATCTTCTTCGGGGAAAAGCCAGCTTATAAACGTTATAAGCTATTAAGCGAAATGTAACGATATCAACAAATAATTCGTTCCTCGTAAACCGTCGATAAAATACTTCAGTTCCAGACCAGATAAGAGATTCAGTATTGTTTGTAAGTTTGTAAAAAACTGTTGTATATAAATCATTAATTGTAATAGCTGTTATTATAAATTGTATTGTTGTTTATATATTAAAATATATTTGTGTTAAGAGAGAAAATTGTGTGTATCAATCTTGTTGGCAAATATAATAAATTTGATATATATTAACATTCAATTAACTTCTAAATTAAAATCTCCGGTTATTTAAAATAGTAATCCGTTCGGCCCGGCATGGCCATGTGGTTAAAGCACTCGACTTGTATTACGAAGGTCGCGGGTTTGTATCCCCGTCACACCAAACATGCTTGCCCTTTCAGCCGTTGGGGGGTTAGAATGTGACGGTCAATCTCACTATTATTTGGTCAAAATTGTAGCCCAAGCGTTGGCAGTGGGTGGTGATGACTAGCTGCCTTCCTTCTAGTCTTACACTGATAAATTAGGGACGGCTAACGTAGATAGCCCTTATGTAGTTTTGCGTGAAATTCAAACCAAACCAAGTAATTCGTTAAAATAATAAATCGAAGACTCGTTTAAGATAAATTATAATGCGTAACAACTGAAGTAAAATGTAACTTTGTTTAGCTTATAAAATTAATATTCCCTATTGATAAACATTAACCATAAATTGCTGAACAAAAAGTCTAAATTACGTGAGCTTTGCACCCTTTACAGGCACAAAAAAGACATGTCAGGTACTAGCGTCAGGCTGTGCCCCAATTCTATTTCACAGTTCCCCGAATACCGAGTTGGTGTGTTGAAGAATCAGAATAGAGAACCATGATCGATGTCATACTGAAACGCCAAAAATTTTCTCACCTGTGGGCCCGAGCCCCAAATCTTTCTGAGCACCTAAAGAGACCTGTGCACAAACAGAGAAACATACTTGTACAATTTGACGATAACCATAGCCTTACAGAAATATTATATGTGCATGCGTGTATAAAAAGTGTAATTAATTTAGTGATATCTACAAAACTGAGTACATTTGAAAACGGGAATATTACTAATACTGTGTATTACATTGCTAACAAAACTGAGTCATTTCAAAATAATAACATTACTAATACTATGTATCCCATTGTTAACAAAACTGAGTACATTTCAAAACAATAGCATTACTAATTACAATGCTGAAAGCTGTTCCAAAAGGAGTTTTTCACTTCATTCATGTTTTCGATTGTTTGCTTTAAAATTTTTGTTGTCTTTCAAAATTTTACTGCATATGGGAGATATTTTTGCATATTGAGAAAGTGTTTGAAAAAAAAACACGACATTTATACTCCAGGTAATTATACAAAAACCTTTTATTTTATCAAACGTTTTGCCTTTGCAGCTCAATCAGAGTTAGTACATACAATTGTTTGATATTTCATATTCTAATGTAAAACAGTTGTATATTCTGTCTCTGATGAAGATGCAAAAGCAAATAGTTGGTTAAAATAAAAATATTTCTTTTATTATTATCTGGAACATATAAATAGTTTTTCTAAATTTCATTCGTATATTAAAAGTTATATCATTATAACATACTTGTATTTAACCTGCATTTTTACGGTACTCTAAACGTTTCACACGTGATAGGTTATTATTTACTTACAAAATTACTTACAAAAACGTTTCGTAAATTTTCGTTAACTACGTTATGTACATTTTGGTAAATTCGTATTTATTCATATTGGTATAATTTCTTATTCCTCTTAATTGATACCTATTTTTACCTTTAATTTCCATTGTGTTATTAATCACATGGTATAAAACTTAAAGCATTTGGTATCAAATTGGAGAGAGTTATAGTTATTTATTACGATGAAATAATTATACTTGAAAATCTAGTTTTTAAAATACTTTATAATTTTAAGAACCAATCGAGAGAGTTATATGTTATGTATCCACCTTGTGGAGAAAACAACAATTGTGAGACAAGGAAAAGATTTGGATTTAATTGAAGTTATACAAATACTATGAAAACAACAACAACAATAAAAAAAACCAAAACCGTAAACAGCCCTTTCTTGATTGAAATCGTTTTTACAAATTTATGAAAAACTTTTACAGTGAATTAAGAGAACTTTTTCTTCTGTTTCTCACTTTGGGTATGTGATATTTACTAATGAGACTGTAATATAAAAAGAAAAAAACAACATGAAATTCATATTTTAGTTATTCAGTGAGATTTAATTCAGACAATTTTACGTTTTACACTATTTTATTTAGATTTTCATTCAACATGTATCTACTTTTAAGTGTTTCATTATTTAAGATATGAAAACATTTAAGTTACTTAACTTTTTAGACATTAATACACATTCTTTTTACAGTTTTATCACATTTAATAATTTTTTATTCGCTCGTCTTAGTGCACTGTAACGAATTTACCGTTGTATATTTATTTTAGTACCAACGCTTGTTTCTGTATAGTTTTCTTTTTCACATGTGGCATATGTTCTTGACTGTCTATTACCTGCTTTCGAAATTTGTAAAACGTTCTTGTGCGTAAGAATTAACATTATACTAGGTGTGTATCTAACACTAGTGATTGATAGTTGTGTTGCAAGTGAACTTTAGTGAATGTTCTAGAGTCTCGAGTGATTGCTATATAAAAAAAACCGACACGCTGAGAGACGAGAGTATCATTATTGGACAGCTACAGTGAGTGTGCTATTGGTCTAAGAAGCTATAACTGTGATTAACGTCTATTAAACAGAAAACTACAGAACTGGACAAAGAACTTTTATAAACTTCGAACATTAGAAACAGTTCAACTTCAGTCAATTACTTCGGACATTAGAATTTCTACGAGGACGTTAAATATCGCCGTCGGGAAGAGTCAACTTGTAAAAGTGTGAGGCCAATCAAGCTAGCTAGGTTAAGCAAAGTGTGTGACAATATCAACTCAGAATTATATTGCTCGTCATGGACCTGGATCGTCGATAAAATACTTAGTTCTAGACTCGGTATAAGATTTAGCATTGTTTAAAAGTTTGTAAAACTCTTGTATATAAACCATCACTATAACTATTAGTAATAACCGTTATTATAAATTGTACTATTTTTATGTTTGTATATTAAAATATATTTGTATTTAAAAAGTCAATTGCGTGTATCAATCTTGTTAGGAAATAACATAAGTTTAGTACATAATAACATTTAATTAATTACTAAATTCAAATTTCCGGTTATTTGAAACATTAATACATAACGTAATAGTAAACTGGGGGCTCGTCCAGGATCTGAATAAGAAACAAAATTCGAAATAAATCCAAATTCAAATCATAATACGATTTATATGTTTTCAATACCAACAAGATTTGATCACGTTTGATTATCAAGGTGTTCTCGAATCACCCTCCTACGAATAACTAGAAAAATATAACAGAAACGAATTGCTCCAAATTACCAAAATATTAGAATTGGAAGTTAAAAAAAATCAATGACAAAAATGAGCTAAAAACGTATTCTTGAAATATTAGTCTAGGATGATTTGTTGTTTAAGAAAGCATTAAGGGAATACTCCAGTGTCTCCACTAACCAATCAGAGTTAAGTGATAAAGATAACTTAGAAATGCAGTTAAAACTCAAACAAATCGAGCTTGACCGAGTTCGTATCGAAGTCGAGAAAGAAATCAGGCTGAAAGAAGTGGAAATTAGGCTCAACTTCGATCGACCAAGTCCAAATTACAACTTTAAACTCAAGCAATGTATTAAAGTACCACTATCTATTTGTTCAAATTGTTCAAATCATGGAAAGCCCCACCAAAAATGGTCATTATTATTACAGTATTTTGACTAGTAAAGCACAAAAGAAACTCTTGCTGCTCTCTCTCTCTCTCTAAAGAGTTTTAGAGATTATAAGGTTAAAGCAGTTATTTTCAAAGCATATGAGTTAGTACTAGAGATTTATCGCTAATAGTTTTGGATAGGTAATCAAATTTCATCATATGTATTTTCGTTACTTTTTTGTTTGTTTTAGAAATTAAGCTTGAAGCTGCACAAGGGCTATCTGCGTAGAGACCTCTCTAGTTTTGAACTGGAGGTAAATAGTTCAGCACCCACCACCACCATCTCCACCTCAAACTGTTTGACAAACAGGGGTGAAATTATGCCTATGTTCACCGGTACTGAATATCCGAATTTATATTTTAAGGCGGTTCTAATACCTACACTTATGTGAGCTGCTTTGACGTTTTTCTTTATGTTTAAAGATATATTTTGTGTTGCAGGGGTACAAACCACGTTCCCTTGTTATACAAACTCCAATTATGATATCCATTAGGCCTGCTCTGATTATAGCTGTTGGAAAAATGATAAAATTTAAAAATTATTATGGTTTATTTTAATTAAAATAGAACCCCTCAGTGACACGGCGACATGTCTGCAGACTTAAAACACTAAAATCTGAATTTTCGTACCCGTGGTGAGCAGAGCACAGATAGTCCATTGTGTTGTTTTGTGCTTAACTTCAAACAAATAATTAACACACAGATATTAAAGCTTCTTTATCAAAGTAAGTATGAAACAGTTTTTATGCATCAACGTATTTCTGAAAATATGGAGGCACATATTTTGATTATTATTTTTTTATAACAAACAATATTGGGTTGAACTTGACCCATTGGTCAAAAGTGCCAGCCTATAGATCTGCTGAAACATCCTTCAAATTAATTTTGTGAATTTACCAGATTTTGTGTTATTTTTGTGGTTAAAAATAGTTTTAATATTCAGTTACAGACTTACACTTATAATGGAAATATCTGACGTACTTATAAAAACAGTCTGTTATTAATATTATAGTTTTTTTTCAAGCTCACCTGAGCTTTGACTCTGCTTTATCTTTAGTCTTTTTTTTTTCTATCATCCTTTTGTTGCAACCGCTAAGACGAGTGCTTTAGGTTGATTGCCCTCACCATAGCAGACGAATGCTAAACAACACTGGCTATAGACAGAATCCAATGCTATAAAGATTGGAAAGATCAATAATTTCTCCGTAAGAAGCACTTTGAAAGATGATGTACGCAATCCCACGCCCTCCCATGAAATCTAACACAAGCTCAAAGAACAAATAGGGAACCAAGCGTTAGTCACATGGTTTTGTTCTGTTATCTTTTCTTTAATTAAAGCACGTGTTTTTTATTCTGTTGCTTTTTCTCTAATGAAATTTGATTCCGCACATACACCTAGTTCTACTAATTATTTCATGTGATAATGAAGTTGGCGGTTTTTTTTCTTCAAAATTTGTTTTAATATTACAGTTATACGGAAAAATAGAAAAAAAAAGAGTTTACTTTTTTTTTTAATTCAAGAACAGCGAAATTAAGATAAAGGCTTGTAGATTTGAATTTTAAATTAACTTGAAACGACAAATATACACACATTACTTTTATTTTCATATTTATTTTCACACACGTAGTTGTGGAGACAACTGAAAAAAAGGGATCCTGTGAGCAAGATATAAAAAATCGTTGCTTCAAAATTTTAAAAGTAACGAAAAAGAAAATCAGCACATGGTGATCTGCCTGAGAAATTCAATATTTAAACAAACCTACAAAAACTGGTTTGCCGTTAACTCGTTGTATTCAACTATTTCACAGAAAAAAACATTTTTAAGTGAAAAAAAAGGTTTGTTTGTTTGTTTCAGAGCAAAGCCACATTGCTGTGTCCACTACAAGGAATCGTACTCCGAATCTTCGCGTTGTTAGCTCGTAAGCCTATAATTGTTCTTTATGGAGAGTGACAAAAATGGTTGCGGTACAATTATTGAAAAACTGAGATTTTTATGAGGTAGAAAAAGAAATAAAATATTTTCAGCTTTAGATGTTACATTTAGAAAATTAATTTTCTATAGATTAAATTGCACATTTAAGTTTATGAAGTGTATTTATATCGTCATATTTTCTTACATTTATATTTATGTTGTTAAAATTTCTGTCCATACAAGTTTAAAAAGAATAATGAAAATCTTATACCTGAAAACCGAGATAAAACTATTTTTAAAGTGGGCTAAATATCCTCTAAAAATAGGTTGGTTGGAATTAAGTGATATACAACATTTATATGAATAAAAAGGCTTTATAGACGTATAAACTTTATACGATTTAATACAGCTCCGACGTACTGTATGACCATGCGATACCACAAAAGAATTCCCGCACCGTACGCTTCGGATGCGTTAAAAGAGTGACAGTCAATCTCTTACCATTTAAGGTGCTGTTGGCTGGTTGTTTTCCCATTGATCAATAGTATATAATTAGAGACAGCGGCAGATAATCTTATTAGTCTTGCCATAAATACAAACATATAGCTACAAAAATACCTAAAATGTGGATAACTAGTTTGCGAGGAATGTTAAGTGGCCGAGGTTAAAGAATGATGTGACTACGAAGACATTATTTATGTCCTGTTAGACCCCACAGATATTTCCTAGTTATCCAAGTCCCATTTAAATGACTAAAAAAAACACTCTACAAGAATGCTTACATTTACATTTGAAGGGCTGATCGCTAACTCAATTGCCAAGTTGAGAATTTATAATGCCAATATTCGTGGCTCGATCCCTGTAATGGCCACAATATAAACAATCTATTGAGCAGACTTTCGCTTAACAACAAATGTTACTTGCATCTTTTACAGTATTATTGTATGATAAAATGTATGAAAACACCCGACAGATGTCTAAGTTGTTCCAGGTGTCATAAGCAAGGAAAGATTGCTCGTATCAATCGATATATTTTCCTATGGTGTAGAGTTGTTTTTAGTATAGCATATCGCAGACTATATTGTTAAGCTTAAATAATATTGTGTAATCATAGCCTTCTCACCAAGGTATGTTATCACCCTATTACTTTTTATGTCCTTTTATTTTCGACCAGCTGTTACTAGCTGAGTTTTAAATAATGTGTATAATATGTATGTGTGTATATATATACATACCTAGAAACAAAAATAATACTTCATGTTCATACATATCCACACACATATAATCCATTTTAATTTCTCATTTCTTAATTTATTTTGAGAGGAGAAAAACAACAGCATTTATCTATCTTTATGATATTTCAGTGACAATATTTGTGATATTTCACAAAGTAAACGTCCTGAACGATATTTTATTTTTAAACTGTAATATAGACAGAATTTTCCTCTTCTACTTTTCTACACATGTTACAGTTTTATCATATTTTAATAAATCTTTGACAGCAGATAAATTAATTATAATTTTTATGTATATATGCACGTTTAATCTTTTAAAACTGTCATGATTATCGTCAAATCGTACAAGTGTCAATGTTATTGAAAATTTCAACTCGTGAGACAAATAAAGCAAGTTTCTAGCAGTGATTTTGAGTAAATGATAAAGCTTGTTCATCTTAGATGAATTTTCTTCTTTTTTTTTCGTTTAATATTGATACGTTTCCTCAACATTATTTATGAATTCGCAGAAAATCGTTTTTTAAACGTAAGCATCACATACATCAGCTTTAACGAATGAAACAAAATCAACATTTGTTAGTAGAGAGGTTAATAACGATTTAGAAATGAAAGTAAACATTGGAATAAATATTTTAACAAAACAAGAACATCGTTTAAAATCAAGATGAATAATAAATTATGTTATATTCTCTCACTAGATGACACTACTAAACTATATTGGAAGCATACTGCGCAATAATACAATCGGAAAAGATATATATTTTAGATAATAAACACCAATCACTTTGCTAAATTTTAATAAAAAAAATGGAATTAAAATATAAACTAAATAGAATTTTGTATAGGGACTACATTTATAGCTATGAAAATACCTAAAATGCGGGAACTAGTTTACGCGGAATGTTAAATGGCCTGATCAAAGAACGATGTGATCGCGAACAGATTATTTTGGAGCATGCTGATGTTTTCCCTCTCCCTATTTGATTCCTTGTTCATGTCCTGTTAGACCCCACAGATCTTTCCTGGTCATGCAATTCCCATCTAGCCTTTGACTATAACCAAGGTATGTCCCAATCTCCTTTGTCTTTCTCTCTTTTTTATTTATACCTTTTATTTTGTTACTGTTTCACGTACATTCTCCCTTTTGGCTGGTACACTCGCGTCTATTTTCTTCGTTTACTATTTACTGTTCCTTTGTACTTCTAAAAAAAAAAAATAACTGGATTTGCTTCAAATTGGTAAGTGTTCTTCAATACAACAGGCCTAACCAATTTTTAGATGATTTACATTTTAGTTGAAAGTCATTCTAAGACTAAATTTATATTTGAAAAATAAATATCCTAAACTTACAATGTGAGTCTTATGAAAGACATTTTACTTTTTAAAATGTAATATTAGATATTTTTTTCTTATGTACTTTTCTGCGCATGCTACTGTTTTATCATATTTTAATGCCTCTGCCAGCGTATGAATCAGTGTCGGACATTTTTTGTTGGTTTCCCTTTTTTATTTACTTGCTTCTCCTTAACCAAACATTTTAAGTGTCCTATTGCCTTACGACTAGAATAATCCTGACCCTATTTTCATTTCCAGTATCTCCTTATTACTGTTTATCAAACAGTCTTACGATAAATAGCAATTGAGTGTAAATAAGACAGTTTCTTGAAATAACTGCTGCGAAATCAATAAAATATATCTTCATTTATTGATCATCATACGGTAATGAAAAGTTTGAATACAGTTGTTTGGCTGTATCAGTAGAAAACTTAGAATATTCGATTTCAGTATAAATTTCTTTGTCTGTACACAAGTATAAAATAATAATGTACGTCTTTGAGTTAGATATTAACATTTTATGGACAACGAAATGTAATTTTGGATAAAGAACATTCATATAATTATTTTCTCTAGCACAATAATTTCGTGTGTTATTTGTTGTTAAAGAGCCGAATAGCAATTGGAAGGCCAAAAGATAAAAGGTGGAATTTCAACAAATACAATTCAATAATTATATTTACTCTAAACTTTCTACATTATTACAAATTTATATTTATATCTGTGTACTGTTAATTGTTAAAAAAGAACAGAAATATACACTATTTATACCAAGCCTTCCAAACATTGCACGGACTGTATTCGTTTACTAAGATCACGCAACTTAACAGCCATTTGGTGTTAAAAGGAGTTTTCACTTGTTTAGAGAAATTTTATGTAGGCTTTCTCCATTGCTCCACAAAAGAAATGTATGAAAAATAAAACAATCCTATAGCGTGTATTTCTTTTCGTTATATTTCAAAGATGGAAAACTAGGAGCCCAGTAAGTAGTCAAAACTGTGAAGGATTTTTTTATTATGTTTGGGATGTTTTCTGTATAATTCAGTTCTGTTTATTCATTCTTTAAAAAAAAGGGGGCATGTTTCTGAACAAATACGCACTTTAAATCTGAACAGAAAGGAATACTTTGCACATTGCTAAATACTCTTTGGGAGATCAACTACTCGTAACACATTCAGGGCTTCTTTTGCGTTTCCCATGTCTTATATAACAGAAGTGGTATCCAACAATCCATTGAAGATAACTCTGTATTCAGTGAATTTTCTTCTTTATATATCTATCTATCATGTTTGCTGACAGAAGTTATACGTAAAGAGAAACTAATTAATACGGATTGTGGGTGATCTTCTTTCTGCGTTTTCTGATGTTATTGTTTTTTATTATTTGCAATATGTTTGTTTGCACACTTGCTATAGTCACGTTATGAGGATGAAGAAGGTCTCAGCTGCACCATCATCGTGGTACGTGCCAACGAGACATCTATAGATGAGCTAATATGAAACAAAGATTATTAAGCAAGGCAATACATTTATGTTTCAGAAAAAACTTATATATATGTGTGTTTGTTCTTAGTAAAGGAATACTAAATTTCTAACCCGATTTAAAATTTTGTTCGTTTTTATTTTCATCTTAATAAATATTACTTTTATATTTTTTCTATCGAGTGTGTGTTTCTTTTTATAACGAAGCCACATCAGACTATCTTCTGAGTCCATCTAGGGGAATCCAACCCCTGATTTTAGTGTTGTAAACCAGAAAACGTACAACTAACCCACCGGGGGACTTTTCTAATGCAGTAATACTTTTTACTTATGTTGTTTTATATCAGTTTCATACAGTCTTCTTAAAAGAAGAGCGGTGGAAAAAGGTAACTTTTATCCTATATATCTGTAAACAACGTTTCTTTTAGTATTTACATTTTCTCATTTTATGCATTGTCTAAAATGAACTTAAATTCTTCTCGTCTTTATTTGTATTTTGTTTAAACTGTAAACCATCCTTTTTAAATTTAGCACTTTAATGTTTTCGGGTTTTATTATAGCAAAGCCACATCGGGCTATTTGCTGAGCCCACCGAAGGGAATCGAATCCCTGATTTTAGCGTTGTAAGTCCGTAGACTTACCGCTGTACTAGCGGGGGGGGGGCTTAATGGTTTAATGGAAGGCCATGATTGAGACTTCTAAAGGAGAATGGTGGTTAAAATATTGTTTGTTTTTTGAATTTCTCGCAAAACTACTCAAGGGCTATCTGCACTAGCCGTCCCTAATTTAGCAGTGTAAGATTAGAGGGAAGGCAGCTTGTCATCACAACCCACCGTCAACAACTGGACTACTCTTTTACCAACGAATAATGGGATTGACCGTCACATTATAACGCTCGGCATACTAGTGGTTAGGTTGCTGGTATGCTGATCGAAAGATAAAAAGTTCGAGCCATGATACCGCTGAATACGCTCAGTATTTTCAGCTGTGTTTGTTTTATAAAAAGTGTGATGAGTCTCGTTATCCAGTTCAAAGAACCGGGAAAAATTCTTTGTGCTGTTGATTAGCCACTTACCGTCTTGACAATACTTTCCAATGAAGCACGGCTATACATGAACCCTAGAGGTTAGTGATCTGGCTATTTAGTTCATGTATCACATAAAGTGTCATTCTTATTGAAAATACCAATTCATGAAACAAATAAAGCAAGTTTCAGGTAGTGATTCTGAGAAAACAAAACTAGTTCATCTAATGTGGCATTTCTGCTTTATGTCGTTTAATATGAACACCTTTCCTTGACATCATTTATGAGTTCGCAGAAGTTCGTTTCCTAAACATAAACATCACAATTTTTTTCATCTTCTTTTACTTAATCGATTATTTTATTATGTTCTTTTATTAGGAATGTGAAAATGAAACCTAATATTTCGGCTTATGTTAGAATATATCGTAAAACAAAAAATTCATTATAATTCCAGAACCGTTCTTCGGATTTCTTCCAAGCTTCTCTTGTTCATGTTCTAATAGTGCTCTATGTTTTATGATAAAATTGGCCTATTTCATGATTAAATAGTCTGTATCATTCCAATGGAAAGGAATTGTTTTCTGTGAGTCGAGAGAAGTTGTTCAGTAAATTTTCACTCAAAGCCTACAAAAATAATTTTAAAGGAAATTTTCAAACATTTATAAATATATCAGTTTACTAGTTAGTTGATAAAATTTATCATTATACAGAGAATCCCATCACAGAAAATATGTATTTTATAAATCTATGAGCGAAAGTAAAGAATAATATGTCAAACATATAACCGGATACTCGAGCTGCCGAGCCCGGCGTTGAGAATAGGCAAAAGCGGTGGTTATCTAAGACGCCTTCTTGTCTGTGGATACTCCAGTGTGAACAGGGGCGAAGCCTTAATTTCTGCCTTTTGCTCCAGTTAAGCTAGCTTCACTCAGGAAGCTACACCAAGATGCTATAACTGAAAGACATCCATAAAAATGAACACCTTTACTTATTTCTTGACTGATATATTGAAATTGTCTTGACCTCATATGTGAATGACACCAAACATTGTCGTTACAACAAGCAGTTATGTATCTAATAAATCACTCCATGTATTTATCGTTAATGGTTTGAAGATAAATATAAGGGCTCCTAAAGATACATTTAGAAGCTTGTACTGTGCAGTTATTCAGTTCTGTATTAACTTACGTTTGGACAAAACTAAAATATTTCTCATAACTTCATTATAAATGTTACAAATGTCAATAAACAAAATATTTTGGATGGCTCATCGTCGATTGTAATTTGTTTACTGATTGATATGAGTAAAATTATTAAAGACAAACCTACACAATAATAAATGATAAGTGAAATTTATCGCTATTAATGTTGTGTCACGACCGATTTAGATACATTTATTCTTTTTAATGTTTGAAGAAATTCGACCACAGATGAATGTGATTGAACGTGACTGAATGGAGATAGAAAACACTGACAAGAACGCACATGAGTGCTACATCTTACTTTGTAAACGTGTTTTGAATTTTAACGTCCAGAAACATTGCTGCATGGAATATTTTAGAGAAAACAAATTTTCACTTGGTAAATATTTATTTCATAGTATCAAAGTCAATGTGAATATGCAAGTACTTTATAATACGAAGTCATGCATTTTGTTTCATGAGAAACAAAGATTAACACATATACTAAATTCTGAAAAACAATTAATAGCATCATTGCATTCTTAAGTCATGCAATATGTATATATCATATTTCAAATACCGTAACTAAATATTTCAAGACACCAAGGTTAATTTATGCTTGAATATGTAGAGGAACAGGACAGGCCCTCTGAGAAAATACGATTTATGCAAGGTATTAATGATATTAATATTTTCATCCTTAACGGTATCTTATGGGTTCAATGGTTAAGTTAAAGTTCAGGTATAGTCGACTTTAATTCTAAACTACTGACCCGAGAGAATTTTGAAGTGAATAATATGATTGACTGTTACTTTTATAACGTACCCACAGCTGAAGGTGAGGAGATAATTTAGTGTCATTATGGTGCAAAATTTCGGATCTTTCAATTAGCAGTTTAGTCCTCTAACTACTAAACCATAGAAACAAAATATTATGATGTTAAACCTGCTACATACTGATTTTCAGTAAGAAAAAAAGATTGTTTGTTTGTATGTCTGTTATTAACCACAGTGGTACAGAATGGGCTGTCTTTACTGTGCTCATGACGGGTATCAAAGCTAGGTTTTAGAGTTATAAGCTTTCACACTAACCACTCAGTCACTGGGGTGTAAGAATAATAACTGTGCCAACTACTACCCAACTACAGAAAAAAATGCAGCACAGGCTAGATCCATTAACATAATAGATCCATTAATATCATTGCGAGGAGGCTCATCAGGAAAAGATCCTTAAGATTTTATTAGTATTTCTTCTAGTGGTCTGCTTCTCAGTGGCACTGCGATATCTCTGCAGACTTACACTCTGTAGCATTGTGCTTAATTCCAAACATACAACCCGTTCTCGTGGTCTACTAGTTAGCGTTTCTCATTGTAAATTCGTGGGTCCAGGGATGGTGTCCCACTACGCAAAACTGTACTCAGCGCTTTGGGGTCGTAGTTGCACTGTAAGACTGGTAGTCAAATCCCACTATTAGATGCGAGTAGCCCAAGAATTCACAGTTCGGGTTATTGTCTAGCTGTTATTCTTCTAGTTTATCAGTTTAAAATTAAGGACTGCTAGCACAGATAGTCCTAGTGTAACTTTGCGCAAGTGTCTGGAAACAGACAAAATAGCATATGTGTCCAACGACATTCAAATGCAGCAGAAGTGGTTTGCTTTTTTTTTTTTAATTTGGCGCAAAGACACCGAAACGTTTCGTTTTAACTGTCCCTAATTTTAACTAATAGACTAGAGGGAAGGTAACCAGTCAGCAGCGCTTACTGCCAACACTTGGGCTATTCTTTCTGACCAAGTAATGAGTCCCAAAATACGGAGCATAAGTATATTGTTTTATGCGATAACTGGATACGAACAACAGATCCTCGGATCCACAGTCTGGAACAGTAACCACTAGGCCACGTTCGGCCTAGCAGTAATGGAGAAGCATGGTCGTATAAATATGTTGTACACATATTGAATTACTTTCTGTTTTGATTATATTATACTTGATATACGTTCTGTGTAACCAACTAAATGCCATGTATTCCAGTTTGTAATCCAGTTTAGCAAATTTTCACTTCTTGTCTCAGTGATCCCCTTAGAAAGAAATTAAAACTTTATCATTTGTTTATTAAAAATGCTGAATTTAGATGTCCGTTTTATGTAATTGTTAGTAGTATAAAACTGGAAGCTTTATTTCATGTATTATGGACTTTAAAAAATCCATGTTTGCTGTATTTTTGCTTGTAGACTACAGCTTCCAAAGGAATATGTTTTAATCATTATAGTTGAGATGGTCATTCACTCCATAATTAGCTTTACTATGATTATTGTATCCACAGTAAGCAAATGATATCTTTAGTTGTTTTAGTTGCTGGTTTTCAAAATCACTTGTGTATTTGTTTCTTACTTCCAAGCCATTCGTCACTTTTACTGTTCAATAAAGTAAACATAAAGCTTACTTACATCTTATATTGTTCATTTCTACACTGAACTAAATAAAACAAGTTCATTTATCGACTGCATGGTGTTTTCTTCTTATGAAAAACAACAACAACAACAAACAGTCACAGAAGTCAAGGAAATGTTTAAGTATACACTATGTCGTGTATTAAACGTATTGGAAAAGAAACTGTCTTTCCAAAGTATGTTTGATAGTTTTTTACTATGATATAGCTCCAGTTTATTTCTGTTTGGTTAACTTATGTTCAGGATTGCTGATGATTAATGGAATATTATAAAACTAGTATAATCCCATAACATACGTTAGTCAAAGTATAGGTTGAACTGAACCTCCTTTAAAATTAGACTTTGAGATTAAACAATATTTGGAATACTAAGTTTATTTATTGTATCTGCTATTGTGCAACTGTATATTGAAAAGAACTGAACAGGGACCAATGACACTTTTTCTTCACTTCACCTAGCCACTGTATAGGTTTTTCTCATACGAACTGTACCTTTGATCCGAGAGTCTTATGACGTTAAACATCTAGTTTCCGCGGCGGCCAGAGCATCAACTGTCCTTTGTGTAGCGTTGTGCTTAACAATAAATAAATTAACTTATTGTTTGCTGTATATTGTGTATTAAAAGCACGTTTGTATGATATAACATTTATCCATGTGTTGTTAAATTATTGTTTTATGAAAATATTCCTGGTAGAAAATGTTCAAAGAAAATTTGTATTCAGTGAAGAAATATAAAATAAATCTTCGTGATATAACTAAAAATAAGATGTGTCTTTTGAATTGACAGTAAACTTTACACCCTTGTAAATTAGCTTCTTTAAGCGTTTAGAGCCTCTGAGAAATTTCCAGCCGGTACACAAAATTCAAGGGTTTTACCGAGAGAGTTTAGTTTCTTATATGAGGTATATTCAGTGACATCACTGAAAGACATAATGAAGTTACTAGTGCTTTCTCTGTGTTATTATATTCAGTATCAGTGAAAGCGATAATAAAACACAAGTTTACTTCTCAGCTAATTATGTTTCGTCCTTTTATTGTGAAATCTGGTATCTTACTTAATTGCTTTGATCAACTTTATATTCATTGTTGAACTTTGGTAGTTTTGTTAATTGTGATTGCACCTTTTAATTGTTGATTAGTGATATTTCAGTAAACTACAAATCTTAATTTTCATTGTTAATGTGTGATGGTTTATGTAATCATGATTCTTAGTTTGCATTGTCAATCTATGGTAACTTAGATAACTTTATATTAAAACATTTACAGTTGATCTCTGATAGTTTTGGTAATTATGATTCTTCATTATCATTTCTGTTTTGTGACAGTTTAGGTATCTGTGATTATTCATCTTTCTACGTGGTAGTCACTTGGATTTCATCAATTTTATTGTTAATCTGCCCAGTTTTGTCCATAGCGATTTTTCTTTCTCATTGTTGCTCTTTGGCAGTTGAGTCAATTATTATTTTAATTTTTTTTATTCTAGAGTTTGTGTGTGTGTTTTTTTATGGCAAAGCCACATCGAACTATCGGTTGTGTCCGTTGAGGGGGAAACAAATGCCTGATTTCAGTGTTGTAAGTCCGCAGACTTATTGCTGTCCCAGCGGAGGTCTTCATTGTGGATTGGTAATTGATTACGATTCTTCAGCTTTATCATTGTTTATCACAAATCTTGAGAACTTGACTGTCGGTGCTGATATCTGGGGCCGAGGAGGGGCAAGAAGTTTGAAGATGAGGACTCTATCAGGATGTAGTAGCAAATCCTCAGGAAGTTATCCTTGCAAAAACATTGCATACCTTTTTGAACTGCAAAGGAAACTTGAAACAATAAAGAAAAGTGTGGTATGCATACAATTACAAGTAAATAAATAGTTTTACATGCCTATAACTCTTAGCATATGTTTCGAACACTTCAGAAAAACAAGAACAAGTAAGTCATTACATTATTTTATAATTGAAATATATATATGTTGCTTTTGTTTTTATAGGAATTCATTCTTTTTAGAATTATGAACAAGACTAATTAACAATGGCAATTTTACTTTTTGAAATTTTGTATAAAGCACATTTCTTACAAACTGGACTATCTGTGCTCTGCCCACCAAGGATATCAAAACCCAGTTTCTAGCGTTGTAAACACACTACAAGTTGTGCCACTATGAGGCATTTAGCGTAATAACTCGAAAATCACGAACGTTAGATTTTTGAAAACTTCTCAACATGATTTATTATTGATTTTCACATTTAAAAAAAGCTTTAAGTGAATCACTTAATCTATGTAATTTACGTAACATTAAGATACTTGGACTTACTGTTATTCTTACCCGGTAACGTTATTCTTAGCCGGTAAGTTTATTTGTAGTTTAGTATATATACATATATATATGTATATACAGCGTTGATCAAACAAACATTTAATTTAATGCATTATGGGCGCGGCATGGCCAGGTGGGTTAAGGCGTTCGACTCGTAATCTGAGGGTCGCGGGTTCGAATCCCCGTCGCACCAAACATGCTCGCCATTTCAGCCGTGGGAGCATTATAATGTGACGGTCAATCCCACTATTCGTTGATAAAAGAGTGGCCCAAAAGTCAGCAGTGGGTGGTGATGACTAGCCGCCTTCCCTCTAGTCTTACACTGCTAAATTAGGGACGGCTAGCACAGATAGGCCTCGTGTAGCTTTGCGCATAAACAAAATTATGCATTATGTTACCAACAATAAAAGCGAAAAGCAGATAAAATAGAGACAATATTGTTTTATGAATTGATTTGAATAAAATTTCGAAATTGTAGTTTCAATTTAGCACTTCAATATGTTAAACATTATAATAAAAATGTATACTGTGCCACGTAGACTGAATTGCGCTTTATGGTGGCAGATAAAACATCTGGGTGTAGAGAGTGTTATCCTTGAAGCAGGAGTGTAACGTGACACATGATTACCTCGCGTATTTATTGTTTCTTCTTCTATCAGTAGGCCTGGCATGGCCTAGCGCGTTAAGGCGTGCGCTTCGTAATCTGAGGGTCGCGGGTTCGCGCCCGAATCGCGCCAAACATGCTCGCCATCCCAGCCGTGGGGGCATTATAATGTGACGGTCAATCCCACTTTTCGTTGGTAAAGAGTAGCCCAAGAGTTGGCGGTGGGTGGTGAGACTAGCTGCCTTCCCTCTAGTCTTACACTGCTAAATTAGGGACGGCTAGCACAGGTAGCCCTCGAGTAGCTTTGTGCGAAATTCAAAAACAAACAAACAAACATCTTCTATCAGCAGTACGTTGAGTGTTTTACAGCGGGAACAAATTTTACAACTAAAATGTTGACAGGCTAAACTCTACTTCGAAAATTGCGAGGCTCAGCTACTATATATGCATATGTATCAAGACACGCCTTTACTCAGGAGTTTATAATTGTTTGTAATGTCGGCAATAAGTATGCGTAAAAGTACCATTGACCTCTGGTGTATTAATTGCATGAATGAATCAGGTAAGTGTTTTGTTCACCGAACAACAAAAACGAAACAAACAAACAAAAACAACACCTTCTCATTTCGCTGGAGGAGTCTCAAAGTAATTGAGTATATAAATGGAAATGTTGTATGAACAAAATTAATATACTAACTGAGATGTCTTAAAAACTGTTATATAAATCTTATTACGTTAAGCTAATGTTGTATTTTTAGTTTTGTGTATTTTACTTATCATAACAATTTTCCGTTGTTTGTTTGCTTGTTATCATCTCTGATTTTTTTTTTCGAAAGAAATA